>NW_026699788.1:0-71062 GCF_030435755.1 Ochotona princeps | reverse complement strand
CACATGCCACCAACTCCACATTCACAGGCAACTTCAGCGCCACAGCCGTTTTCAGATAGCCCTCAATGCAAAGGCTCTAGACGCAAATATTGGTGTGAGATCTAATTCAATCAAGGAAACACTGCATGTTGGTGAAGGGCATATTGAAGAAGGATCAGCCGAGTGGTTCTTGTGGGAGAACAACTCCATTTGGCTCACTAACTTCACACACCATCAGGCTTCCAAGCAGCTCTCAGGAAACTCAGTTTTCACACTCTATGCTTAATGCCCTTTGTGTGCCTAGGACTGAAATGTAGCTTGGTCAGCATCCCACACAAACGAATGCTCCACATGCTGGTTTCACATGCCACCAACTCCACATTCACAGGCAACTTCAGTGCCACAGCCGTTTTCAGATAGCCCTCAATGCAAAGGCTCTAGACGCAAATATTGGTGTGAGAGCTAATTCAATCAAGGAAACACTGCATGTTGGTGAAGGGCATATTGAAGAAGGATCAGCCGAGTGGTTCTTGTGGGAGAACAACTCCATTTGGCTCACTAACTTCACACACCATCAGGCTTCCAAGCAGCTCTCAAGGAAACTCAGTTTTCACACTCTATGCTTAGTGCCCTTTGAGTGCATTATCTAGGAATGAACCTGGTAGAGCATCCCACACAAACGAATGCTCCACATGCGGGTTTCACATGCCACCAACTCCACATTCACAGGCAACTTCAGCGCCACAGCCGTTTTCAGATAGCCCTCAATGCAAAGGCTCTAGACGCAAATATTGGTGTGAGAGCTAATTCAATCAAGGAAACACTGCATGTTGGTGAAGGGCATATTGAAGAAGGATCAGCCGAGTGGTTCTTGTGGGAGAACAACTCCATTTGGCTCACTAACTTCACACACCATCAGGCTTCCAAGCAGCTCTCAAGGAAACTCAGTTTTCACACTCTATGCTTAGTGCCCTTTGAGTGCATTATCTAGGAATGAACCTGGTCAGCATCCCACACAAACGAATGCTCCACATGCGGGTTTCACATGCCACCAACTCCACATTCACAGGCAACTTCAGCGCCACAGCCATTTTCAGATAGCCCTCAATGCAAAGGCTCTAGACGCAAATATTGGTGTGAGAGCTAATTCAATCAAGGAAACACTGCATGTTGGTCAAGGGCATATTGAAGAAGGATCAGCCGAGTGGTTCTTGTGGGAGAACAACTCCATTTGGCTCACTAACTTCACACACCATCAGGCTTCCAAGCAGCTCTCAAGGAAACTCAGTTTTCACACTCTAGGCTTAGTGCCCTTTGTATGGCTAGGACTGAAATGAACCTGGTAGAGCATCCCACACAAACGAATGCTCCACATGCGGGTTTCACATGCCACCAACTCCACATTCACAGGCAACTTCAGCGCCACAGCCGTTTTCAGATAGCCCTCAATGCAAAGGCTCTAGACGCAAATATTGGTGTGAGAGCTAATTCAATCAAGGAAACACTGCATGTTGGTGAAGGGCATATTGAAGAAGGATCAGCCGAGTGGTTCTTGTGGGAGAACAACTCCATTTGGCTCACTAACTTCACACACCATCAGGCTTCCAAGCAGCTCTCAAGGAAACTCAGTTTTCACACTCTATGCTTAGTGCCCTTTGAGTGCATTATCTAGGAATGAACCTGGTCAGCATCCCACACAAACGAATGCTCCACATGCGGGTTTCACATGCCACCAACTCCACATTCACAGGCAACTTCAGCGCCACAGCCGTTTTCAGATAGCCCTCATGCAAAGGCTCTAGACGCAAATATTGGTGTGAGAGCTAATTCAATCAAGGAAACACTGCATGTTGGTGAAGGGCATATTGAAGAAGGATCAGCCGAGTGGTTCTTGTGGGAGAACAACTCCATTTGGCTCACTAACTTCACACACCATCAGGCTTCCAAGCAGCTCTCAAGGAAACTCAGTTTTCACACTCTATGCTTAATGCCCTTTGTGTGCCTAGGACTGAAATGTAGCTTGGTCAGCATCCCACACAAACGAATGCTCCACATGCGGGTTTCACATGCCACCAACTCCACATTCACAGGCAACTTCAGCGCCACAGCCGTTTTCAGATAGCCCTCAATGCAAAGGCTCTAGACGCAAATATTGGTGTGAGAGCTAATTCAATCAAGGAAACACTGCATGTTGGTGAAGGGCATATTGAAGAAGGATCAGCCGAGTGGTTCTTGTGGGAGAACAACTCCATTTGGCTCACTAACTTCACACACCATCAGGCTTCCAAGCAGCTCTCAAGGAAACTCAGTTTTCACACTCTATGCTTAATGCCCTTTGAGTGCATTATCTAGGAATGAACCTGGTCAGCATCCCACACAAACGAATGCTCCACATGCGGGTTTCACACGCCACCAACTCCACATTCACAGGCAACTTCAGCGCCACAGCCGTTTTCAGATAGCCCTCAATGCAAAGGCTCTAGATGCAAATATTGGTGTGAGAGCTAATTCAATCAAGGAAACACTGCATGTTGGTGAAGGGCATATTGAAGAAGGATCAGCCGAGTGGTTCTTGTGGGAGAACAACTCCATTTGGCTCACTAACTTCACACACCATCAGGCTTCCAAGCAGCTCTCAAGGAAACTCAGTTTTCACACTCTATGCTTAGTGGTCTTTGTGTGGCTAGGACTGAAATGAAGCTTGGTCAGCATCCCACACAAACGAATGCTCCACATGCGGGTTTCACATGCCACCAACTCCACATTCACAGGCAACTTCAGCGCCACAGCTGTTTTCAGATAGCCCTCAATGCAAAGGCTCTAGACGCAAATATTGGTGTGAGAGCTAATTCAATCAAGGAAACACTGCATGTTGGTGAAGGGCATATTGAAGAAGGATCAGCCGAGTGGTTCTTGTGGGAGAACAACTCCATTTGGCTCACTAACTTCACACACCATCAGGCTTCCAAGCAGCTCTCAAGGAAACTCAGTTTTCACACTCTATGCTTAGTGCCCTTTGAGTGCATTATCTAGAAATGAACCTGGTAGAGCATCCCACACAAACGAATGCTCCACATGCGGGTTTCACATGCCACCAACTCCACATTCACAGGCAACTTCAGCGCCACAGCCGTTTTCAGATAGCCCACAATGCAAAGGCTCTAGACGCAAATATTGGTGTGAGAGCTAATTCAATCAAGGAAACACTGCATGTTGGTGAAGGGCATATTGAAGAAGGATCAGCCGAGTGGTTCTTGTGGGAGAACAACTCCATTTGGCTCCCTAACTTCACACACCATCAGGCTTCCAAGCAGCTCTCAAGGAAACTCAGTTTTCACACTCTATGCTTAGTGCCCTTTGAGTGCATTATCTAGGAATGAACCTGGTCAGCATCCCACACAAACGAATGCTCCACATGCGGGTTTCACATGCCACCAACTCCACATTCACAGGCAACTTCAGCGCCACAGCCGTTTTCAGATAGCCCTCAATGCAAAGGCTCTAGACGCAAATATTGGAGTGAGAGCTAATTCAATCAAGGAAACACTGCATGATGGTGAAGGGCATATTGAAGAAGGATCAGCCGAGTGGTTCTTGTGGGAGAACAACTCCATTTGGCTCACTAACTTCACACACCATCAGGCTTCCAAGCAGCTCTCAAGGAAACTCAGTTTTCACACTCTATGCTTAGTGCCCTTTGAGTGCATTATCTAGGAATGAACCTGGTAGAGCATCCCACACAAACGAATGCTCCACATGCGGGTTTCACATGCCACCAACTCCACATTCACAGGCAACTTCAGCGCCACAGCCATTTTCAGATAGCCCTCAATGCAAAGGCTCTAGACGCAAATATTGGTGTGAGATCTAATTCAATCAAGGAAACACTGCATGTTGGTGAAGGGCATATTGAAGAAGGATCAGCCGAGTGGTTCTTGTGGGAGAACAACTCCATTTGGCTCACTAACTTCACACACCATCAGGCTTCCAAGCAGCTCTCAAGGAAACTCAGTTTTCACACTCTATGCTTAATGCCCTTTGTGTGCCTAGGACTGAAATGTAGCTTGGTCAGCATCCCACACAAACGAATGCTCCACATGCTGGTTTCACATGCCACCAACTCCACATTCACAGGCAACTTCAGTGCCACAGCCGTTTTCAGATAGCCCTCAATGCAAAGGCTCTAGACGCAAATATTGGTGTGAGAGCTAATTCAATCAAGGAAACACTGCATGTTGGTGAAGGGCATATTGAAGAAGGATCAGCCGAGTGGTTCTTGTGGGAGAACAACTCCATTTGGCTCACTAACTTCACACACCATCAGGCTTCCAAGCAGCTCTCAAGGAAACTCAGTTTTCACACTCTATGTTTAGTGCCCTTTGAGTGCATTATCTAGGAATGAACCTGGTAGAGCATCCCACACAAACGAATGCTCCACATGCGGGTTTCACATGCCACCAACTCCACATTCACAGGCAACTTCAGCGCCACAGCCGTTTTCAGATAGCCCTCAATGCAAAGGCTCTAGACGCAAATATTGGTGTGAGAGCTAATTCAATCAAGGAAACACTGCATGTTGGTGAAGGGCATATTGAAGAAGGATCAGCCGAGTGGTTCTTGTGGGAGAACAACTCCATTTGGCTCACTAACTTCACACACCATCAGGCTTCCAAGCAGCTCTCAAGGAAACTCAGTTTTCACACTCTATGCTTAGTGCCCTTTGCGTGCATTATCTAGGAATGAACCTGGTCAGCATCCCACACAAACGAATGCTCCACATGCGGGTTTCACATGCCACCAACTCCACATTCACAGGCAACTTCAGCGCCACAGCCGTTTTCAGATAGCCCTCAATGCAAAGGCTCTAGACGCAAATATTGGTGTGAGAGCTAATTCAATCAAGGAAACACTGCATGTTGGTCAAGGGCATATTGAAGAAGGATCAGCCGAGTGGTTCTTGTGGGAGAACAACTCCATTTGGCTCACTAACTTCACACACCATCAGGCTTCCAAGCAGCTCTCAAGGAAACTCAGTTTTCACACTCTATGCTTAGTGGTCTTTGTGTGGCTAGGACTGAAATGAAGCTTGGTCAGCATCCCACACAAACGAATGCTCCACATGCGGGTTTCACATGCCACCAACTCCACATTCACAGGCAACTTCAGCGCCACAGCTGTTTTCAGATAGCCCTCAATGCAAAGGCTCTAGACGCAAATATTGGTGTGAGAGCTAATTCAATCAAGGAAACACTGCATGTTGGTGAAGGGCATATTGAAGAAGGATCAGCCGAGTGGTTCTTGTGGGAGAACAACTCCATTTGGCTCACTAACTTCACACACCATCAGGCTTCCAAGCAGCTCTCAAGGAAACTCAGTTTTCACACTCTATGCTTAGTGCCCTTTGAGTGCATTATCTAGGAATGAACCTGGTAGAGCATCCCACACAAACGAATGCTCCACATGCGGGTTTCACATGCCACCAACTCCACATTCACAGGCAACTTCAGCGCCACAGCCGTTTTCAGATAGCCCACAATGCAAAGGCTCTAGACGCAAATATTGGTGTGAGATCTAATTCAATCAAGGAAACACTGCATGTTGGTGAAGGGCATATTGAAGAAGGATCAGCCGAGTGGTTCTTGTGGGAGAACAACTCCATTTGGCTCACTAACTTCACACACCATCAGGCTTCCAAGCAGCTCTCAAGGAAACTCAGTTTTCACACTCTATGCTTAATGCCCTTTGTGTGCCTAGGACTGAAATGTAGCTTGGTCAGCATCCCACACAAACGAATGCTCCACATGCTGGTTTCACATGCCACCAACTCCACATTCACAGGCAACTTCAGTGCCACAGCCGTTTTCAGATAGCCCTCAATGCAAAGGCTCTAGACGCAAATATTGGTGTGAGAGCTAATTCAATCAAGGAAACACTGCATGTTGGTGAAGGGCATATTGAAGAAGGATCAGCTGAGTGGTTCTTGTGGGAGAACAACTCCATTTGGCTCACTAACTTCACACACCATCAGGCTTCCAAGCAGCTCTCAAGGAAACTCAGTTTTCACACTCTATGCTTAGTGCCCTTTGAGTGCATTATCTAGGAATGAACCTGGTAGAGCATCCCACACAAACGAATGCTCCACATGCGGGTTTCACATGCCACCAACTCCACATTCACAGGCAACTTCAGCGCCACAGCCGTTTTCAGATAGCCCTCAATGCAAAGGCTCTAGACGCAAATATTGGTGTGAGAGCTAATTCAATGAAGGAAACACTGCATGTTGGTGAAGGGCATATTGAAGAAGGATCAGCCGAGTGGTTCTTGTGGGAGAACAACTCCATTTGGCTCACTAACTTCACACACCATCAGGCTTCCAAGCAGCTCTCAAGGAAACTCAGTTTTCACACTCTAGGCTTAGTGCCCTTTGTATGGCTAGGACTGAAATGAACCTGGTAGAGCATCCCACACAAACGAATGCTCCACATGCGGGTTTCACATGCCACCAACTCCACATTCACAGGCAACTTCAGCGCCACAGCCGTTTTCAGATAGCCCTCAATGCAAAGGCTCTAGACGCAAATATTGGTGTGAGAGCTAATTCAATCAAGGAAACACTGCATGTTGGTGAAGGGCATATTGAAGAAGGATCAGCCGAGTGGTTCTTGTGGGAGAACAACTCCATTTGGCTCACTAACTTCACACACCATCAGGCTTCCAAGCAGCTCTCAAGGAAACTCAGTTTTCACACTCTATGCTTAGTGCCCTTTGAGTGCATTATCTAGGAATGAACCTGGTCAGCATCCCACACAAACGAATGCTCCACATGCGGGTTTCACATGCCACCAACTCCACATTCACAGGCAACTTCAGCGCCACAGCCGTTTTCAGATAGCCCTCAATGCAAAGGCTCTAGACGCAAATATTGGTGTGAGAGCTAATTCAATCAAGGAAACACTGCATGTTGGTGAAGGGCATATTGAAGAAGGATCAGCCGAGTGGTTCTTGTGGGAGAACAACTCCATTTGGCTCACTAACTTCACACACCATCAGGCTTCCAAGCAGCTCTCAAGGAAACTCAGTTTTCACACTCTATGCTTAGTGCCCTTTGAGTGCATTATCTAGGAATGAACCTGGTCAGCATCCCACACAAACGAATGCTCCACATGCGGGTTTCACACGCCACCAACTCCACATTCACAGGCAACTTCAGCGCCACAGCCGTTTTCAGATAGCCCTCAATGCAAAGGCTCTAGATGCAAATATTGGTGTGAGAGCTAATTCAATCAAGGAAACACTGCATGTTGGTGAAGGGCATATTGAAGAAGGATCAGCCGAGTGGTTCTTGTGGGAGAACAACTCCATTTGGCTCACTAACTTCACACACCATCAGGCTTCCAAGCAGCTCTCAAGGAAACTCAGTTTTCACACTCTATGCTTAGTGGTCTTTGTGTGGCTAGGACTGAAATGAAGCTTGGTCAGCATCCCACACAAACGAATGCTCCACATGCGGGTTTCACATGCCACCAACTCCACATTCACAGGCAACTTCAGCGCCACAGCTGTTTTCAGATAGCCCTCAATGCAAAGGCTCTAGACGCAAATATTGGTGTGAGAGCTAATTCAATCAAGGAAACACTGCATGTTGGTGAAGGGCATATTGAAGAAGGATCAGCCGAGTGGTTCTTGTGGGAGAACAACTCCATTTGGCTCACTAACTTCACACACCATCAGGCTTCCAAGCAGCTCTCAAGGAAACTCAGTTTTCACACTCTATGCTTAGTGCCCTTTGAGTGCATTATCTAGGAATGAACCTGGTAGAGCATCCCACACAAACGAATGCTCCACATGCGGGTTTCACATGCCACCAACTCCACATTCACAGGCAACTTCAGCGCCACAGCCGTTTTCAGATAGCCCACAATGCAAAGGCTCTAGACGCAAATATTGGTGTGAGAGCTAATTCAATCAAGGAAACACTGCATGTTGGTGAAGGGCATATTGAAGAAGGATCAGCCGAGTGGTTCTTGTGGGAGAACAACTCCATTTGGCTCCCTAACTTCACACACCATCAGGCTTCCAAGCAGCTCTCAAGGAAACTCAGTTTTCACACTCTATGCTTAGTGCCCTTTGCGTGCATTATCTAGGAATGAACCTGGTCAGCATCCCACACAAACGAATGCTCCACATGCGGGTTTCACATGCCACCAACTCCACATTCACAGGCAACTTCAGCGCCACAGCCGTTTTCAGATAGCCCTCAATGCAAAGGCTCTAGACGCAAATATTGGAGTGAGAGCTAATTCAATCAAGGAAACACTGCATGATGGTGAAGGGCATATTGAAGAAGGATCAGCCGAGTGGTTCTTGTGGGAGAACAACTCCATTTGGCTCACTAACTTCACACACCATCAGGCTTCCAAGCAGCTCTCAAGGAAACTCAGTTTTCACACTCTATGCTTAGTGCCCTTTGAGTGCATTATCTAGGAATGAACCTGGTAGAGCATCCCACACAAACGAATGCTCCACATGCGGGTTTCACATGCCACCAACTCCACATTCACAGGCAACTTCAGCGCCACAGCCATTTTCAGATAGCCCTCAATGCAAAGGCTCTAGACGCAAATATTGGTGTGAGATCTAATTCAATCAAGGAAACACTGCATGTTGGTGAAGGGCATATTGAAGAAGGATCAGCCGAGTGGTTCTTGTGGGAGAACAACTCCATTTGGCTCACTAACTTCACACACCATCAGGCTTCCAAGCAGCTCTCAAGGAAACTCAGTTTTCACACTCTATGCTTAATGCCCTTTGTGTGCCTAGGACTGAAATGTAGCTTGGTCAGCATCCCACACAAACGAATGCTCCACATGCTGGTTTCACATGCCACCAACTCCACATTCACAGGCAACTTCAGTGCCACAGCCGTTTTCAGATAGCCCTCAATGCAAAGGCTCTAGACGCAAATATTGGTGTGAGAGCTAATTCAATCAAGGAAACACTGCATGTTGGTGAAGGGCATATTGAAGAAGGATCAGCCGAGTGGTTCTTGTGGGAGAACAACTCCATTTGGCTCACTAACTTCACACACCATCAGGCTTCCAAGCAGCTCTCAAGGAAACTCAGTTTTCACACTCTATGCTTAGTGCCCTTTCAGTGCATTATCTAGGAATGAACCTGGTAGAGCATCCCACACAAACGAATGCTCCACATGCGGGTTTCACATGCCACCAACTCCACATTCACAGGCAACTTCAGCGCCACAGCCGTTTTCAGATAGCCCTCAATGCAAAGGCTCTAGACGCAAATATTGGTGTGAGAGCTAATTCAATCAAGGAAACACTGCATGTTGGTGAAGGGCATATTGAAGAAGTATCAGCCGAGTGGTTCTTGTGGGAGAACAACTCCATTTGGCTCACTAACTTCACACACCATCAGGCTTCCAAGCAGCTCTCAAGGAAACTCAGTTTTCACACTCTATGCTTAGTGCCCTTTGCGTGCATTATCTAGGAATGAACCTGGTCAGCATCCCACACAAACGAATGCTCCACATGCGGGTTTCACATGCCACCAACTCCACATTCACAGGCAACTTCAGCGCCACAGCCGTTTTCAGATAGCCCTCAATGCAAAGGCTCTAGACGCAAATATTGGTGTGAGAGCTAATTCAATCAAGGAAACACTGCATGTTGGTCAAGGGCATATTGAAGAAGGATCAGCCGAGTGGTTCTTGTGGGAGAACAACTCCATTTGGCTCACTAACTTCACACACCATCAGGCTTCCAAGCAGCTCTCAAGGAAACTCAGTTTTCACACTCTATGCTTAGTGGTCTTTGTGTGGCTAGGACTGAAATGAAGCTTGGTCAGCATCCCACACAAACGAATGCTCCACATGCGGGTTTCACATGCCACCAACTCCACATTCACAGGCAACTTCAGCGCCACAGCTGTTTTCAGATAGCCCTCAATGCAAAGGCTCTAGACGCAAATATTGGTGTGAGAGCTAATTCAATCAAGGAAACACTGCATGTTGGTGAAGGGCATATTGAAGAAGGATCAGCCGAGTGGTTCTTGTGGGAGAACAACTCCATTTGGCTCACTAACTTCACACACCATCAGGCTTCCAAGCAGCTCTCAAGGAAACTCAGTTTTCACACTCTATGCTTAGTGCCCTTTGAGTGCATTATCTAGGAATGAACCTGGTAGAGCATCCCACACAAACGAATGCTCCACATGCGGGTTTCACATGCCACCAACTCCACATTCACAGGCAACTTCAGCGCCACAGCCGTTTTCAGATAGCCCACAATGCAAAGGCTCTAGACGCAAATATTGGTGTGAGAGCTAATTCAATCAAGGAAACACTGCATGTTGGTGAAGGGCATATTGAAGAAGGATCAGCCGAGTGGTTCTTGTGGGAGAACAACTCCATTTGGCTCACTAACTTCACACACCATCAGGCTTCCAAGCAGCTCTCAAGGAAACTCAGTTTTCACACTCTATGCTTAGTGCCCTTTGAGTGCATTATCTAGGAATGAACCTGGTCAGCATCCCACACAAACGAATGCTCCACATGCGGGTTTCACATGCCACCAACTCCACATTCACAGGCAACTTCAGCGCCACAGCCGTTTTCAGATAGCCCTCAATGCAAAGGCTCTAGACGCAAATATTGGAGTGAGAGCTAATTCAATCAAGGAAACACTGCATGATGGTGAAGGGCATATTGAAGAAGGATCAGCCGAGTGGTTCTTGTGGGAGAACAACTCCATTTGGCTCACTAACTTCACACACCATCAGGCTTCCAAGCAGCTCTCAAGGAAACTCAGTTTTCACACTCTATGCTTAGTGCCCTTTGAGTGCATTATCTAGGAATGAACCTGGTAGAGCATCCCACACAAACGAATGCTCCACATGCGGGTTTCACATGCCACAAACTCCACATTCACAGGCAACTTCAGCGCCACAGCCGTTTTCAGATAGCCCTCAATGCAAAGGCTCTAGACGCAAATATTGGTGTGAGATCTAATTCAATCAAGGAAACACTGCATGTTGGTGAAGGGCATATTGAAGAAGGATCAGCCGAGTGGTTCTTGTGGGAGAACAACTCCATTTGGCTCACTAACTTCACACACCATCAGGCTTCCAAGCAGCTCTCAAGGAAACTCAGTTTTCACACTCTATGCTTAATGCCCTTTGTGTGCCTAGGACTGAAATGTAGCTTGGTCAGCATCCCACACAAACGAATGCTCCACATGCTGGTTTCACATGCCACCAACTCCACATTCACAGGCAACTTCAGTGCCACAGCCGTTTTCAGATAGCCCTCAATGCAAAGGCTCTAGACGCAAATATTGGTGTGAGAGCTAATTCAATCAAGGAAACACTGCATGTTGGTGAAGGGCATATTGAAGAAGGATCAGCCGAGTGGTTCTTGTGGGAGAACAACTCCATTTGGCTCACTAACTTCACACACCATCAGGCTTCCAAGCAGCTCTCAAGGAAACTCAGTTTTCACACTCTATGCTTAGTGCCCTTTCAGTGCATTATCTAGGAATGAACCTGGTAGAGCATCCCACACAAACGAATGCTCCACATGCGGGTTTCACATGCCACCAACTCCACATTCACAGGCAACTTCAGCGCCACAGCCGTTTTCAGATAGCCCTCAATGCAAAGGCTCTAGACGCAAATATTGGTGTGAGAGCTAATTCAATCAAGGAAACACTGCATGTTGGTGAAGGGCATATTGAAGAAGGATCAGCCGAGTGGTTCTTGTGGGAGAACAACTCCATTTGGCTCACTAACTTCACACACCATCAGGCTTCCAAGCAGCTCTCAAGGAAACTCAGTTTTCACACTCTATGCTTAGTGCCCTTTGCGTGCATTATCTAGGAATGAACCTGGTCAGCATCCCACACAAACGAATGCTCCACATGCGGGTTTCACATGCCACCAACTCCACATTCACAGGCAACTTCAGCGCCACAGCCGTTTTCAGATAGCCCTCAATGCAAAGGCTCTAGACGCAAATATTGGTGTGAGAGCTAATTCAATCAAGGAAACACTGCATGTTGGTGAAGGGCATATTGAAGAAGGATCAGCCGAGTGGTTCTTGTGGGAGAACAACTCCATTTGGCTCACTAACTTCACACACCATCAGGCTTCCAAGCAGCTCTCAAGGAAACTCAGTTTTCACACTCTATGCTTAGTGCCCTTTGTATGGCTAGGACTGAAATGAACCTGGTAGAGCATCCCACACAAACGAATGCTCCACATGCGGGTTTCACATGCCACCAACTCCACATTCACAGGCAACTTCAGCGCCACAGCCGTTTTCAGATAGCCCTCAATGCAAAGGCTCTAGACGCAAATATTGGTGTGAGAGCTAATTCAATCAAGGAAACACTGCATGTTGGTGAAGGGCATATTGAAGAAGGATCAGCCGAGTGGTTCTTGTATGAGAACAACTCCATTTGGCTCACTAACTTCACACACCATCAGGCTTCCAAGCAGCTCTCAAGGAAACTCAGTTTTCACACTCTATGTTTAGTGCCCTTTGAGTGCATTATCTAGGAATGAACCTGGTAGAGCATCCCACGCAAACGAATGCTCCACATGCGGGTTTCACATGCCACCAACTCCACATTCACAGGCAACTTCAGCGCCACAGCCGTTTTCAGATAGCCCTCAATGCAAAGGCTCTAGACGCAAATATTGGTGTGAGAGCTAATTCAATCAAGGAAACACTGCATGTTGGTGAAGGGCATATTGAAGAAGGATCAGCCGAGTGGTTCTTGTGGGAGAACAACTCCATTTGGCTCACTAACTTCACACACCATCAGGCTTCCAAGCAGCTCTCAAGGAAACTCAGTTTTCACACTCTATGCTTAGTGCCCTTTGAGTGCATTATCTAGGAATGAACCTGGTAGAGCATCCCACACAAACGAATGTTCCACATGCGGGTTTCACATGCCACCAACTCCACATTCACAGGCAACTTCAGCGCCACAGCCGTTTTCAGATAGCCCACAATGCAAAGGCTCTAGACGCAAATATTGGTGTGAGAGCTAATTCAATCAAGGAAACACTGCATGTTGGTGAAGGGCATATTGAAGAAGGATCAGCCGAGTGGTTCTTGTGGGAGAACAACTCCATTTGGCTCACTAACTTCACACACCATCAGGCTTCCAAGCAGCTCTCAAGGAAACTCAGTTTTCACACTCTATGCTTAGTGCCCTTTGCGTGCATTATCTAGGAATGAACCTGGTCAGCATCCCACACAAACGAATGCTCCACATGCGGGTTTCACATGCCACCAACTCCACATTCACAGGCAACTTCAGCGCCACAGCCGTTTTCAGATAGCCCTCAATGCAAAGGCTCTAGACGCAAATATTGGTGTGAGAGCTAATTCAATCAAGGAAACACTGCATGTTGGTCAAGGGCATATTGAAGAAGGATCAGCCGAGTGGTTCTTGTGGGAGAACAACTCCATTTGGCTCACTAACTTCACACACCATCAGGCTTCCAAGCAGCTCTCAAGGAAACTCAGTTTTCACACTCTATGCTTAGTGGTCTTTGTGTGGCTAGGACTGAAATGAAGCTTGGTCAGCATCCCACACAAACGAATGCTCCACATGCGGGTTTCACATGCCACCAACTCCACATTCACAGGCAACTTCAGCGCCACAGCTGTTTTCAGATAGCCCTCAATGCAAAGGCTCTAGACGCAAATATTGGTGTGAGAGCTAATTCAATCAAGGAAACACTGCATGTTGGTGAAGGGCATATTGAAGAAGGATCAGCCGAGTGGTTCTTGTGGGAGAACAACTCCATTTGGCTCACTAACTTCACACACCATCAGGCTTCCAAGCAGCTCTCAAGGAAACTCAGTTTTCACACTCTATGCTTAGTGCCCTTTGCGTGCATTATCTAGGAATGAACCTGGTCAGCATCCCACACAAACGAATGCTCCACATGCGGGTTTCACATGCCACCAACTCCACATTCACAGGCAACTTCAGCGCCACAGCCGTTTTCAGATAGCCCACAATGCAAAGGCTCTAGACGCAAATATTGGTGTGAGAGCTAATTCAATCAAGGAAACACTGCATGTTGGTGAAGGGCATATTGAAGAAGGATCAGCCGAGTGGTTCTTGTGGGAGAACAACTCCATTTGGCTCACTAACTTCACACACCATCAGGCTTCCAAGCAGCTCTCAAGGAAACTCAGTTTTCACACTCTATGCTTAGTGCCCTTTGAGTGCATTATCTAGGAATGAACCTGGTCAGCATCCCACACAAACGAATGCTCCACATGCGGGTTTCACATGCCACCAACTCCACATTCACAGGCAACTTCAGCGCCACAGCCGTTTTCAGATAGCCCTCAATGCAAAGGCTCTAGACGCAAATATTGGAGTGAGAGCTAATTCAATCAAGGAAACACTGCATGATGGTGAAGGGCATATTGAAGAAGGATCAGCCGAGTGGTTCTTGTGGGAGAACAACTCCATTTGGCTCACTAACTTCACACACCATCAGGCTTCCAAGCAGCTCTCAAGGAAACTCAGTTTTCACACTCTATGCTTAGTGCCCTTTGAGTGCATTATCTAGGAATGAACCTGGTAGAGCATCCCACACAAACGAATGCTCCACATGCGGGTTTCACATGCCACAAACTCCACATTCACAGGCAACTTCAGCGCCACAGCCGTTTTCAGATAGCCCTCAATGCAAAGGCTCTAGACGCAAATATTGGTGTGAGATCTAATTCAATCAAGGAAACACTGCATGTTGGTGAAGGGCATATTGAAGAAGGATCAGCCGAGTGGTTCTTGTGGGAGAACAACTCCATTTGGCTCACTAACTTCACACACCATCAGGCTTCCAAGCAGCTCTCAAGGAAACTCAGTTTTCACACTCTATGCTTAATGCCCTTTGTGTGCCTAGGACTGAAATGTAGCTTGGTCAGCATCCCACACAAACGAATGCTCCACATGCTGGTTTCACATGCCACCAACTCCACATTCACAGGCAACTTCAGTGCCACAGCCGTTTTCAGATAGCCCTCAATGCAAAGGCTCTAGACGCAAATATTGGTGTGAGAGCTAATTCAATCAAGGAAACACTGCATGTTGGTGAAGGGCATATTGAAGAAGGATCAGCCGAGTGGTTCTTGTGGGAGAACAACTCCATTTGGCTCACTAACTTCACACACCATCAGGCTTCCAAGCAGCTCTCAAGGAAACTCAGTTTTCACACTCTATGCTTAGTGCCCTTTCAGTGCATTATCTAGGAATGAACCTGGTAGAGCATCCCACACAAACGAATGCTCCACATGCGGGTTTCACATGCCACCAACTCCACATTCACAGGCAACTTCAGCGCCACAGCCGTTTTCAGATAGCCCTCAATGCAAAGGCTCTAGACGCAAATATTGGTGTGAGAGCTAATTCAATCAAGGAAACACTGCATGTTGGTGAAGGGCATATTGAAGAAGGATCAGCCGAGTGGTTCTTGTGGGAGAACAACTCCATTTGGCTCACTAACTTCACACACCATCAGGCTTCCAAGCAGCTCTCAAGGAAACTCAGTTTTCACACTCTATGCTTAGTGCCCTTTGCGTGCATTATCTAGGAATGAACCTGGTCAGCATCCCACACAAACGAATGCTCCACATGCGGGTTTCACATGCCACCAACTCCACATTCACAGGCAACTTCAGCGCCACAGCCGTTTTCAGATAGCCCTCAATGCAAAGGCTCTAGACGCAAATATTGGTGTGAGAGCTAATTCAATCAAGGAAACACTGCATGTTGGTCAAGGGCATATTGAAGAAGGATCAGCCGAGTGGTTCTTGTGGGAGAACAACTCCATTTGGCTCACTAACTTCACACACCATCAGGCTTCCAAGCAGCTCTCAAGGAAACTCAGTTTTCACACTCTATGCTTAGTGCCCTTTGTATGGCTAGGACTGAAATGAACCTGGTAGAGCATCCCACACAAACGAATGCTCCACATGCGGGTTTCACATGCCACCAACTCCACATTCACAGGCAACTTCAGCGCCACAGCCGTTTTCAGATAGCCCTCAATGCAAAGGCTCTAGACGCAAATATTGGTGTGAGAGCTAATTCAATCAAGGAAACACTGCATGTTGGTGAAGGGCATATTGAAGAAGGATCAGCCGAGTGGTTCTTGTATAAGAACAACTCCATTTGGCTCACTAACTTCACACACCATCAGGCTTCCAAGCAGCTCTCAAGGAAACTCAGTTTTCACACTCTATGTTTAGTGCCCTTTGAGTGCATTATCTAGGAATGAACCTGGTAGAGCATCCCACGCAAACGAATGCTCCACATGCGGGTTTCACATGCCACCAACTCCACATTCACAGGCAACTTCAGCGCCACAGCCGTTTTCAGATAGCCCTCAATGCAAAGGCTCTAGACGCAAATATTGGTGTGAGAGCTAATTCAATCAAGGAAACACTGCATGTTGGTGAAGGGCATATTGAAGAAGGATCAGCCGAGTGGTTCTTGTGGGAGAACAACTCCATTTGGCTCACTAACTTCACACACCATCAGGCTTCCAAGCAGCTCTCAAGGAAACTCAGTTTTCACACTCTATGCTTAGTGCCCTTTGAGTGCATTATCTAGGAATGAACCTGGTAGAGCATCCCACACAAACGAATGTTCCACATGCGGGTTTCACATGCCACCAACTCCACATTCACAGGCAACTTCAGCGCCACAGCCGTTTTCAGATAGCCCACAATGCAAAGGCTCTAGACGCAAATATTGGTGTGAGAGCTAATTCAATCAAGGAAACACTGCATGTTGGTGAAGGGCATATTGAAGAAGGATCAGCCGAGTGGTTCTTGTGGGAGAACAACTCCATTTGGCTCACTAACTTCACACACCATCAGGCTTCCAAGCAGCTCTCAAGGAAACTCAGTTTTCACACTCTATGCTTAGTGCCCTTTGAGTGCATTATCTAGGAATGAACCTGGTCAGCATCCCACACAAACGAATGCTCCACATGCGGGTTTCACATGCCACCAACTCCACATTCACAGGCAACTTCAGCGCCACAGCCGTTTTCAGATAGCCCTCAATGCAAAGGCTCTAGACGCAAATATTGGTGTGAGAGCTAATTCAATCAAGGAAACACTGCATGTTGGTGAAGGGCATATTGAAGAAGGATCAGCCGAGTGGTTCTTGTGGGAGAACAACTCCATTTGGCTCACTAACTTCACACACCATCAGGCTTCCAAGCAGCTCTCAAGGAAACTCAGTTTTCACACTCTATGCTTAGTGCCCTTTGAGTGCATTATCTAGGAATGAACCTGGTAGAGCATCCCACACAAACGAATGTTCCACATGCGGGTTTCACATGCCACCAACTCCACATTCACAGGCAACTTCAGCGCCACAGCCGTTTTCAGATAGCCCACAATGCAAAGGCTCTAGACGCAAATATTGGTGTGAGAGCTAATTCAATCAAGGAAACACTGCATGTTGGTGAAGGGCATATTGAAGAAGGATCAGCCGAGTGGTTCTTGTGGGAGAACAACTCCATTTGGCTCACTAACTTCACACACCATCAGGCTTCCAAGCAGCTCTCAAGGAAACTCAGTTTTCACACTCTATGCTTAGTGCCCTTTGAGTGCATTATCTAGGAATGAACCTGGTCAGCATCCCACACAAACGAATGCTCCACATGCGGGTTTCACATGCCACCAACTCCACATTCACAGGCAACTTCAGCGCCACAGCCGTTTTCAGATAGCCCACAATGCAAAGGCTCTAGACGCAAATATTGGTGTGAGAGCTAATTCAATCAAGGAAACACTGCATGTTGGTGAAGGGCATATTGAAGAAGGATCAGCCGAGTGGTTCTTGTGGGAGAACAACTCCATTTGGCTCACTAACTTCACACACCATCAGGCTTCCAAGCAGCTCTCAAGGAAACTCAGTTTTCACACTCTATGCTTAGTGCCCTTTGAGTGCATTATCTAGGAATGAACCTGGTCAGCATCCCACACAAACGAATGCTCCACATGCGGGTTTCACATGCCACCAACTCCACATTCACAGGCAACTTCAGCGCCACAGCCGTTTGCAGATAGCCCTCAATGCAAAGGCTCTAGACGCAAATATTGGAGTGAGAGCTAATTCAATCAAGGAAACACTGCATGATGGTGAAGGGCATATTGAAGAAGGATCAGCCGAGTGGTTCTTGTGGGAGAACAACTCCATTTGGCTCACTAACTTCACACACCATCAGGCTTCCAAGCAGCTCTCAAGGAAACTCAGTTTTCACACTCTATGCTTAGTGCCCTTTGAGTGCATTATCTAGGAATGAACCTGGTAGAGCATCCCACACAAACGAATGCTCCACATGCGGGTTTCACATGCCACAAACTCCACATTCACAGGCAACTTCAGCGCCACAGCCGTTTTCAGATAGCCCTCAATGCAAAGGCTCTAGACGCAAATATTGGTGTGAGATCTAATTCAATCAAGGAAACACTGCATGTTGGTGAAGGGCATATTGAAGAAGGATCAGCCGAGTGGTTCTTGTGGGAGAACAACTCCATTTGGCTCACTAACTTCACACACCATCAGGCTTCCAAGCAGCTCTCAAGGAAACTCAGTTTTCACACTCTATGCTTAATGCCCTTTGTGTGCCTAGGACTGAAATGTAGCTTGGTCAGCATCCCACACAAACGAATGCTCCACATGCTGGTTTCACATGCCACCAACTCCACATTCACAGGCAACTTCAGTGCCACAGCCGTTTTCAGATAGCCCTCAATGCAAAGGCTCTAGACGCAAATATTGGTGTGAGAGCTAATTCAATCAAGGAAACACTGCATGTTGGTGAAGGGCATATTGAAGAAGGATCAGCCGAGTGGTTCTTGTGGGAGAACAACTCCATTTGGCTCACTAACTTCACACACCATCAGGCTTCCAAGCAGCTCTCAAGGAAACTCAGTTTTCACACTCTATGCTTAGTGCCCTTTCAGTGCATTATCTAGGAATGAACCTGGTAGAGCATCCCACACAAACGAATGCTCCACATGCGGGTTTCACATGCCACCAACTCCACATTCACAGGCAACTTCAGCGCCACAGCCGTTTTCAGATAGCCCTCAATGCAAAGGCTCTAGACGCAAATATTGGTGTGAGAGCTAATTCAATCAAGGAAACACTGCATGTTGGTGAAGGGCATATTGAAGAAGGATCAGCCGAGTGGTTCTTGTGGGAGAACAACTCCATTTGGCTCACTAACTTCACACACCATCAGGCTTCCAAGCAGCTCTCAAGGAAACTCAGTTTTCACACTCTATGCTTAGTGCCCTTTGCGTGCATTATCTAGGAATGAACCTGGTCAGCATCCCACACAAACGAATGCTCCATATGCGGGTTTCACATGCCACCAACTCCACATTCACAGGCAACTTCAGCGCCACAGCCGTTTTCAGATAGCCCTCAATGCAAAGGCTCTAGACGCAAATATTGGTGTGAGAGCTAATTCAATCAAGGAAACACTGCATGTTGGTGAAGGGCATATTGAAGAAGGATCAGCCGAGTGGTTCTTGTGGGAGAACAACTCCATTTGGCTCACTAACTTCACACACCATCAGGCTTCCAAGCAGCTCTCAAGGAAACTCAGTTTTCACACTCTATGCTTAGTGCCCTTTGTATGGCTAGGACTGAAATGAACCTGGTAGAGCATCCCACACAAACGAATGCTCCACATGCGGGTTTCACATGCCACCAACTCCACATTCACAGGCAACTTCAGCGCCACAGCCGTTTTCAGATAGCCCTCAATGCAAAGGCTCTAGACGCAAATATTGGTGTGAGAGCTAATTCAATCAAGGAAACACTGCATGTTGGTGAAGGGCATATTGAAGAAGGATCAGCCGAGTGGTTCTTGTGGGAGAACAACTCCATTTGGCTCACTAACTTCACACACCATCAGGCTTCCAAGCAGCTCTCAAGGAAACTCAGTTTTCACACTCTATGTTTAGTGCCCTTTGAGTGCATTATCTAGGAATGAACCTGGTAGAGCATCCCACGCAAACGAATGCTCCACATGCGGGTTTCACATGCCACCAACTCCACATTCACAGGCAACTTCAGCGCCACAGCCGTTTTCAGATAGCCCTCAATGCAAAGGCTCTAGGCGCAAATATTGGTGTGAGAGCTAATTCAATCAAGGAAACACTGCATGTTGGTGAAGGGCATATTGAAGAAGGATCAGCCGAGTGGTTCTTGTGGGAGAACAACTCCATTTGGCTCACTAACTTCACACACCATCAGGCTTCCAAGCAGCTCTCAAGGAAACTCAGTTTTCACACTCTATGCTTAGTGCCCTTTGAGTGCATTATCTAGGAATGAACCTGGTAGAGCATCCCACACAAACGAATGTTCCACATGCGGGTTTCACATGCCACCAACTCCACATTCACAGGCAACTTCAGCGCCACAGCCGTTTTCAGATAGCCCTCAATGCAAAGGCTCTAGACGCAAATATTGGTGTGAGAGCTAATTCAATCAAGGAAACACTGCATGTTGGTGAAGGGCATATTGAAGAAGGATCAGCCGAGTGGTTCTTGTGGGAAAACAACTCCATTTGGCTCACTAACTTCACACACCATCAGGCTTCCAAGCAGCTCTCAAGGAAACTCAGTTTTCACACTCTATGCTTAGTGCCCTTTGAGTGCATTATCTAGGAATGAACCTGGTAGAGCATCCCACACAAACGAATGCTCCACATGCGGGTTTCACATGCCACCAACTCCACATTCACAGGCAACTTCAGCGCCACAGCCGTTTTCAAATAGCCCTCAATGCAAAGGCTCTAGACGCAAATATTGGTGTGAGAGCTAATTCAATCAAGGAAACACTGCATGTTGGTCAAGGGCATATTGAAGAAGGATCAGCCGAGTGGTTCTTGTGGGAGAACAACTCCATTTGGCTCACTAACTTCACACACCATCAGGCTTCCAAGCAGCTCTCAAGGAAACTCAGTTTTCACACTCTATGCTTAATGCCCTTTGTATGGCTAGGACTGAAATGAACCTGGTAGAGCATCCCACACAAACGAATGCTCCACATGCGGGTTTCACATGCCACCAACTCCACATTCACAGGCAACTTCAGCGCCACAGCCGTTTTCAGATAGCCCTCAATGCAAAGGCTCTAGACGCAAATATTGGTGTGAGAGCTAATTCAATCAAGGAAACACTGCATGTTGGTGAAGGGCATATTGAAGAAGGATCAGCCGAGTGGTTCTTGTGGGAGAACAACTCCATTTGGCTCACTAACTTCACACACCATCAGGCTTCCAAGCAGCTCTCAAGGAAACTCAGTTTTCACACTCTATGTTTAGTGCCCTTTGAGTGCATTATCTAGGAATGAACCTGGTAGAGCATCCCACACAAACGAATGCTCCACATGCGGGTTTCACATGCCACCAACTCCACATTCACAGGCAACTTCAGCGCCACAGCCGTTTTCAGATAGCCCTCAATGCAAAGGCTCTAGACGCAAATATTGGTGTGAGAGCTAATTCAATCAAGGAAACACTGCATGTTGGTGAAGGGCATATTGAAGAATGATCAGCCGAGTGGTTCTTGTGGGAGAACAACTCCATTTGGCTCACTAACTTCACACACCATCAGGCTTCCAAGCAGCTCTCAAGGAAACTCAGTTTTCACACTCTATGCTTAGTGCCCTTTGAGTGCATTATCTAGAAATGAACCTGGTAGAGCATCCCACACAAACGAATGCTCCACATGCGGGTTTCACATGCCACCAACTCCACATTCACAGGCAACTTCAGCGCCACAGCCGTTTTCAGATAGCCCTCAATGCAAAGGCTCTAGACGCAAATATTGGTGTGAGAGCTAATTCAATCAAGGAAACACTGCATGTTGGTGAAGGGCATATTGAAGAAGGATCAGCCGAGTGGTTCTTGTGGGAGAACAACTCCATTTGGCTCACTAACTTCACACACCATCAGGCTTCCAAGCAGCTCTCAAGGAAACTCAGTTTTCACACTCTATGCTTAGTGCCCTTTGTATGGCTAGGACTGAAATGAACCTGGTAGAGCATCCCACACAAACGAATGCTCCACATGCGGGTTTCACTTGCCACCAACTCCACATTCACAGGCAACTTCAGCGCCATAGCCGTTTTCAGATAGCCCTCAATGCAAAGGCTCTAGATGCAAATATTGGTGTGAGAGCTAATTCAATCAAGGAAACACTGCATGTTGGTGAAGTGCATATTGAAGAAGGATCAGCCGAGTGGTTCTTGTGGGAGAACAACTCCATTTGGCTCACTAACTTCACACACCATCAGGCTTCCAAGCAGCTCTCAAGGAAACTCAGTTTTCACACTCTATGCTTAGTGCCCTTTGAGTGCATTATCTAGGAATGAACCTGGTAGAGCATCCCACACAAACGAATGCTCCACATGCGGGTTTCACATGCCACCAACTCCACATTCACAGGCAACTTCAGCGCCACAGCCGTTTTCAGATAGCCCTCAATACAAAGGCTCTAGACGCAAATATTGGTGTGAGATCTAATTCAATCAAGGAAACACTGCATGTTGGTGAAGGGCATATTGAAGAAGGATCAGCCGAGTGGTTCTTGTGGGAGAACAACTCCATTTGGCTCACTAACTTCACACACCATCAGGCTTCCAAGCAGCTCTCAAGGAAACTCAGTTTTCACACTCTATGCTTAATGCCCTTTGTGTGCCTAGGACTGAAATGTAGCTTGGTCAGCATCCCACACAAACGAATGCTCCACATGCTGGTTTCACATACCACCAACTCCACATTCTCAGGCAACTTCAGTGCCACAGCCGTTTTCAGATAGCCCTCAATGCAAAGGCTCTAGACGCAAATATTGGTGTGAGAGCTAATTCAATCAAGGAAACACTGCATGTTGGTGAAGGGCATATTGAAGAAGGATCAGCCGAGTGGTTCTTGTGGGAGAACAACTCCATTTGGCTCACTAACTTCACACACCATCAGGCTTCCAAGCAGCTCTCAAGGAAACTCAGTTTTCACACTCTATGCTTAGTGCCCTTTGCGTGCATTATCTAGGAATGAACCTGGTCAGCATCCCACACAAACGAATGCTCCATATGCGGGTTTCACATGTCACCAACTCCACATTCACAGGCAACTTCAGCGCCACAGCCGTTTTCAGATAGCCCTCAATGCAAAGGCTCTAGACGCAAATATTGGTGTGAGAGCTAATTCAATCAAGGAAACACTGCATGTTGGTCAAGGGCATATTGAAGAAGGATCAGCCGAGTGGTTCTTGTGGGAGAACAACTCCATTTGGCTCACTAACTTCACACACCATCAGGCTTCCAAGCAGCTCTCAAGGAAACTCAGTTTTCACACTCTATGCTTAGTGCCCTTTGTATGGCTAGGACTGAAATGAACCTGGTAGAGCATCCCACACAAACGAATGCTCCACATGCGGGTTTCACATGCCACCAACTCCACATTCACAGGCAACTTCAGCGCCACAGCCGTTTTCAGATAGCCCTCAATGCAAAGGCTCTAGACGCAAATATTGGTGTGAGAGCTAATTCAATCAAGGAAACACTGCATGTTGGTGAAGGGCATATTGAAGAAGGATCAGCCGAGTGGTTCTTGTGGGAGAACAACTCCATTTGGCTCACTAACTTCACACACCATCAGGCTTCCAAGCAGCTCTCAAGGAAACTCAGTTTTCACACTCTATGTTTAGTGCCCTTTGAGTGCATTATCTAGGAATGAACCTGGTAGAGCATCCCACGCAAACGAATGCTCCACATGCGGGTTTCACATGCCACCAACTCCACATTCACAGGCAACTTCAGCGCCACAGCCGTTTTCAGATAGCCCTCAATGCAAAGGCTCTAGGCGCAAATATTGGTGTGAGAGCTAATTCAATCAAGGAAACACTGCATGTTGGTGAAGGGCATATTGAAGAAGGATCAGCCGAGTGGTTCTTGTGGGAGAACAACTCCATTTGGCTCACTAACTTCACACACCATCAGGCTTCCAAGCAGCTCTCAAGGAAACTCAGTTTTCACACTCTATGCTTAGTGCCCTTTGAGTGCATTATCTAGGAATGAACCTGGTAGAGCATCCCACACAAACGAATGTTCCACATGCGGGTTTCACATGCCACCAACTCCACATTCACAGGCAACTTCAGCGCCACAGCCGTTTTCAGATAGCCCTCAATGCAAAGGCTCTAGACGCAAATATTGGTGTGAGAGCTAATTCAATCAAGGAAACACTGCATGTTGGTGAAGGGCATATTGAAGAAGGATCAGCCGAGTGGTTCTTGTGGGAAAACAACTCCATTTGGCTCACTAACTTCACACACCATCAGGCTTCCAAGCAGCTCTCAAGGAAACTCAGTTTTCACACTCTATGCTTAGTGCCCTTTGAGTGCATTATCTAGGAATGAACCTGGTAGAGCATCCCACACAAACGAATGCTCCACATGCGGGTTTCACATGCCACAAACTCCACATTCACAGGCAACTTCAGCGCCACAGCCGTTTTCAGATAGCCCTCAATGCAAAGGCTCTAGACGCAAATATTGGTGTGAGAGCTAATTCAATCAAGGAAACACTGCATGTTGGTCAAGGGCATATTGAAGAAGGATCAGCCGAGTGGTTCTTGTGGGAGAACAACTCCATTTGGCTCACTAACTTCACACACCATCAGGCTTCCAAGCAGCTCTCAAGGAAACTCAGTTTTCACACTCTATGCTTAGTGCCCTTTGTGTGCCTAGGACTGAAATGAAGCTTGGTCAGCATCCCACACAAACGAATGCTCCACATGCGGGTTTCACATGCCACCAACTCCACATTCACAGGCAACTTCAGCGCCACAGCCGTTTTCAGATAGCCCTCAATGCAAAGGCTCTAGACGCAAATATTGGTGTGAGAGCTAATTCAATCAAGGAAACACTGCATGTTGGTGAAGGGCATATTGAAGAAGGATCAGCCGAGTGGTTCTTGTGGGAGAACAACTCCATTTGGCTCACTAACTTCACACACCATCAGGCTTCCAAGCAGCTCTCAAGGAAACTCAGTTTTCACACTCTATGTTTAGTGCCCTTTGAGTGCATTATCTAGGAATGAACCTGGTAGAGCATCCCACACAAACGAATGCTCCACATGCGGGTTTCACATGCCACCAACTCCACATTCACAGGCAACTTCAGCGCCACAGCCGTTTTCAGATAGCCCTCAATGCAAAGGCTCTAGACGCAAATATTGGTGTGAGAGCTAATTCAATCAAGGAAACACTGCATGTTGGTGAAGGGCATATTGAAGAATGATCAGCCGAGTGGTTCTTGTGGGAGAACAACTCCATTTGGCTCACTAACTTCACACACCATCAGGCTTCCAAGCAGCTCTCAAGGAAACTCAGTTTTCACACTCTATGCTTAGTGCCCTTTGAGTGCATTATCTAGGAATGAACCTGGTAGAGCATCCCACACAAACGAATGCTCCACATGCGGGTTTCACATGCCACCAACTCCACATTCACAGGCAACTTCAGCGCCACAGCCGTTTTCAGATAGCCCTCAATGCAAAGGCTCTAGACGCAAATATTGGTGTGAGAGCTAATTCAATCAAGGAAACACTGCATGTTGGTGAAGGGCATATTGAAGAAGGATCAGCCGAGTGGTTCTTGTGGGAGAACAACTCCATTTGGCTCACTAACTTCACACACCATCAGGCTTCCAAGCAGCTCTCAAGGAAACTCAGTTTTCACACTCTATGCTTAGTGCCCTTTGTATGGCTAGGACTGAAATGAACCTGGTAGAGCATCCCACACAAACGAATGCTCCACATGCGGGTTTCACTTGCCACCAACTCCACATTCACAGGCAACTTCAGCGCCACAGCCGTTTTCAGATAGCCCTCAATGCAAAGGCTCTAGACGCAAATATTGGTGTGAGAGCTAATTCAATCAAGGAAACACTGCATGTTGGTGAAGTGCATATTGAAGAAGGATCAGCCGAGTGGTTCTTGTGGGAGAACAACTCCATTTGGCTCACTAACTTCACACACCATCAGGCTTCCAAGCAGCTCTCAAGGAAACTCAGTTTTCACACTCTATGCTTAGTGCCCTTTGAGTGCATTATCTAGGAATGAACCTGGTAGAGCATCCCACACAAACGAATGCTCCACATGCGGGTTTCACATGCCACAAACTCCACATTCACAGGCAACTTCAGCGCCACAGCCGTTTTCAGATAGCCCTCAATACAAAGGCTCTAGACGCAAATATTGGTGTGAGATCTAATTCAATCAAGGAAACACTGCATGTTGGTGAAGGGCATATTGAAGAAGGATCAGCCGAGTGGTTCTTGTGGGAGAACAACTCCATTTGGCTCACTAACTTCACACACCATCAGGCTTCCAAGCAGCTCTCAAGGAAACTCAGTTTTCACACTCTATGCTTAATGCCCTTTGTGTGCCTAGGACTGAAATGTAGCTTGGTCAGCATCCCACACAAACGAATGCTCCACATGCTGGTTTCACATGCCACCAACTCCACATTCTCAGGCAACTTCAGTGCCACAGCCGTTTTCAGATAGCCCTCAATGCAAAGGCTCTAGACGCAAATATTGGTGTGAGAGCTAATTCAATCAAGGAAACACTGCATGTTGGTGAAGGGCATATTGAAGAAGGATCAGCCGAGTGGTTCTTGTGGGAGAACAACTCCATTTGGCTCACTAACTTCACACACCATCAGGCTTCCAAGCAGCTCTCAAGGAAACTCAGTTTTCACACTCTATGCTTAGTGCCCTTTCAGTGCATTATCTAGGAATGAACCTGGTAGAGCATCCCACACAAACGAATGCTCCACATGCGGGTTTCACATGCCACCAACTCCACATTCACAGGCAACTTCAGCGCCACAGCCGTTTTCAGATAGCCCTCAATGCAAAGGCTCTAGACGCAAATATTGGTGTGAGAGCTAATTCAATCAAGGAAACACTGCATGTTGGTGAAGGGCATATTGAAGAAGGATCAGCCGAGTGGTTCTTGTGGGAGAACAACTCCATTTGGCTCACTAACTTCACACACCATCAGGCTTCCAAGCAGCTCTCAAGGAAACTCAGTTTTCACACTCTATGCTTAGTGCCCTTTGAGTGCATTATCTAGGAATGAACCTGGTCAGCATCCCACACAAACGAATGCTCCACATGCGGGTTTCACATGCCACCAACTCCACATTCACAGGCAACTTCAGCGCCACAGCCGTTTTCAGATAGCCCTCAATGCAAAGGCTCTAGACGCAAATATTGGTGTGAGAGCTAATTCAATCAAGGAAACACTGCATGTTGGTGAAGGGCATATTGAAGAAGGATCAGCCGAGTGGTTCTTGTGGGAGAACAACTCCATTTGGCTCCCTAACTTCACACACCATCAGGCTTCCAAGCAGCTCTCAAGGAAACTCAGTTTTCACACTCTATGCTTAGTGCCCTTTGTATGGCAAGGACTGAAATGAACCTGGTAGAGCATCCCACACAAACGAATGCTCCACATGCGGGTTTCACATGCCACCAACTCCACATTCACAGGCAACTTCAGCGCCACAGCCGTTTTCAGATAGCCCTCAATGCAAAGGCTCTAGACGCAAATATTGGTGTGAGAGCTAATTCAATCAAGGAAACACTGCATGTTGGTGAAGGGCATATTGAAGAAGGATCAGCCGAGTGGTTCTTGTGGGAGAACAACTCCATTTGGCTCACTAACTTCACACACCATCAGGCTTCCAAGCAGCTCTCAAGGAAACTCAGTTTTCACACTCTATGCTTAGTGCCCTTTGAGTGCATTATCTAGGAATGAACCTGGTAGAGCATCCCACACAAACGAATGTTCCACATGCGGGTTTCACATGCCACCAACTCCACATTCACAGGCAACTTCAGCGCCACAGCCGTTTTCAGATAGCCCTCAATGCAAAGGCTCTAGACGCAAATATTGGTGTGAGAGCTAATTCAATCAAGGAAACACTGCATGTTGGTGAAGGGCATATTGAAGAAGGATCAGCCGAGTGGTTCTTGTGGGAGAACAACTCCATTTGGCTCACTAACTTCACACACCATCAGGCTTCCAAGCAGCTCTCAAGGAAACTCAGTTTTCACACTCTATGCTTAGTGCCCTTTGTGTGCCTAGGACTGAAATGAAGCTTGGTCAGCATCCCACACAAACGAATGCTCCACATGCGGGTTTCACATGCCACCAACTCCACATTCACAGGCAACTTCAGCGCCACAGCCGTTTTCAGATAGCCCTCAATGCAAAGGCTCTAGACGCAAATATTGGTGTGAGAGCTAATTCAATCAAGGAAACACTGCATGTTGGTGAAGGGCATATTGAAAAAGGATCAGCCGAGTGGTTCTTGTGGGAGAACAACTCCATTTGGCTCACTAACTTCACACACCATCAGGCTTCCAAGCAGCTCTCAAGGAAACTCAGTTTTCACACTCTATGCTTAGTGCCCTTTGTATGGCTAGGACTGAAATGAACCTGGTAGAGCATCCCACACAAACGAATGCTCCACATGCGGGTTTCACATGCCACCAACTCCACATTCACAGGCAACTTCAGCGCCACAGCCGTTTTCAGATAGCCCTCAATGCAAAGGCTCTAGACGCAAATATTGGTGTGAGAGCTAATTCAATCAAGGAAACACTGCATGTTGGTGAAGGGCATATTGAAGAAGGATCAGCCGAGTGGTTCTTGTGGGAGAACAACTCCATTTGGCTCACTAACTTCACACACCATCAGGCTTCCAAGCAGCTCTCAAGGAAACTCAGTTTTCACACTCTATGCTTAGTGCCCTTTGAGTGCATTATCTAGGAATGAACCTGGTAGAGCATCCCACACAAACGAATGTTCCACATGCGGGTTTCACATGCCACCAACTCCACATTCACAGGCAACTTCAGCGCCACAGCCGTTTTCAGATAGCCCTCAATGCAAAGGCTCTAGACGCAAATATTGGTGTGAGAGCTAATTCAATCAAGGAAACACTGCATGTTGGTGAAGGGCATATTGAAGAAGGATCAGCCGAGTGGTTCTTGTGGGAGAACAACTCCATTTGGCTCACTAACTTCACACACCATCAGGCTTCCAAGCAGCTCTCAAGGTAACTCAGTTTTCACACTCTATGCTTAATGCCCTTTGTATGGCTAGGACTGAAATGAAGCTTGGTCAGCATCCCACACAAACGAATGCTCCACATGCGGGTTTCACATGCCACCAACTCCACATTCATAGGCAACTTCAGCGCCACAGCCGTTTTCAGATAGCCCTCAATGCAAAGGCTCTAGACGCAAATATTGGTGTGAGAGCTAATTCAATCAAGGAAACACTGCATGTTGGTGAAGGGCATATTGAAAAAGGATCAGCCGAGTGGTTCTTGTGGGAGAACAACTCCATTTGGCTCACTAACTTCACACACCATCAGGCTTCCAAGCAGCTCTCAAGGAAACTCAGTTTTCACACTCTATGCTTAGTGCCCTTTGTATGGCTAGGACTGAAATGAACCTGGTAGAGCATCCCACACAAACGAATGCTCCACATGCGGGTTTCACATGCCACCAACTCCACATTCATAGGCAACTTCAGCGCCACAGCCGTTTTCAGATAGCCCTCAATGCAAAGGCTCTAGACGCAAATATTGGTGTGAGAGCTAATTCAATCAAGGAAACACTGCATGTTGGTGAAGGGCATATTGAAGAAGGATCAGCCGAGTGGTTCTTGTGGGAGAACAACTCCATTTGGCTCACTAACTTCACACACCATCAGGCTTCCAAGCAGCTCTCAAGGAAACTCAGTTTTCACACTCTATGCTTAATGCCCTTTGTGTGCCTAGGACTGAAATGAAGCTTGGTCAGCATCCCACACAAACGAATGCTCCACATGCGGGTTTCACATGCCACCAACTCCACATTCACAGGCAACTTCAGCGCCACAGCCGTTTTCAGATAGCCCTCAATGCAAAGGCTCTAGACGCAAATATTGGTGTGAGAGCTAATTCAATCAAGGAAACACTGCATGTTGGTGAAGGGCATATTGAAAAAGGATCAGCCGAGTGGTTCTTGTGGGAGAACAACTCCATTTGGCTCACTAACTTCACACACCATCAGGCTTCCAAGCAGCTCTCAAGGAAACTCAGTTTTCACACTCTATGCTTAGTGCCCTTTGTATGGCTAGGACTGAAATGAACCTGGTAGAGCATCCCACACAAACGAATGCTCCACATGCGGGTTTCACATGCCACCAACTCCACATTCACAGGCAACTTCAGCGCCACAGCCGTTTTCAGATAGCCCTCAATGCAAAGGCTCTAGACGCAAATATTGATGTGAGAGCTAATTCAATCAAGGAAACACTGCATGTTGGTGAAGGGCATATTGAAGAAGGATCAGCCGAGTGGTTCTTGTGGGAGAACAACTCCATTTGGCTCACTAACTTCACACACCATCAGGCTTCCAAGCAGCTCTCAAGGAAACTCAGTTTTCACACTCTATGCTTAGTGCCCTTTGAGTGCATTATCTAGGAATGAACCTGGTAGAGCATCCCACACAAACGAATGTTCCACATGCGGGTTTCACATGCCACCAACTCCACATTCACAGGCAACTTCAGCGCCACAGCCGTTTTCAGATAGCCCTCAATGCAAAGGCTCTAGACGCAAATATTGGTGTGAGAGCTAATTCAATCAAGGAAACACTGCATGTTGGTGAAGGGCATATTGAAGAAGGATCAGCCGAGTGGTTCTTGTGGGAGAACAACTCCATTTGGCTCACTAACTTCACACACCATCAGGCTTCCAAGCAGCTCTCAAGGTAACTCAGTTTTCACACTCTATGCTTAATGCCCTTTGTATGGCTAGGACTGAAATGAAGCTTGGTCAGCATCCCACACAAACGAATGCTCCACATGCGGGTTTCACATGCCACCAACTCCACATTCATAGGCAACTTCAGCGCCACAGCCGTTTTCAGATAGCCCTCAATGCAAAGGCTCTAGACGCAAATATTGGTGTGAGAGCTAATTCAATCAAGGAAACACTGCATGTTGGTGAAGGGCATATTGAAAAAGGATCAGCCGAGTGGTTCTTGTGGGAGAACAACTCCATTTGGCTCCCTAACTTCACACACCATCAGGCTTCCAAGCAGCTCTCAAGGAAACTCAGTTTTCACACTCTATGCTTAGTGCCCTTTGAGTGCATTATCTAGGAATGAACCTGGTAGAGCATCCCACACAAACGAATGCTCCACATGCGGGTTTCACATGCCACCAACTCCACATTCACAGGCAACTTCAGCGCCACAGCCGTTTTCAGATAGCCCTCAATGCAAAGGCTCTAGACGCAAATATTGGTGTGAGAGCTAATTCAATCAAGGAAACACTGCATGTTGGTGAAGGGCATATTGAAGAAGGATCAGCCGAGTGGTTCTTGTGGGAGAACAACTCCATTTGGCTCACTAACTTCACACACCATCAGGCTTCCAAGCAGCTCTCAAGGAAACTCAGTTTTCACACTCTATGCTTAATGCCCTTTGTGTGCCTAGGACTGAAATGTAGCTTGGTCAGCATCCCACACAAACGAATGCTCCACATGCGGGTTTCACATGCCACCAACTCCACATTCACAGGCAACTTCAGCGCCACAGCCGTTTTCAGATAGCCCTCAATGCAAAGGCTCTAGACGCAAATATTGGTGTGAGAGCTAATTCAATCAAGGAAACACTGCATGTTGGTGAAGGGCATATTGAAGAAGGATCAGCCGAGTGGTTCTTGTGGGAGAACAACTCCATTTGGCTCACTAACTTCACACACCATCAGGCTTCCAAGCAGCTCTCAAGGAAACTCAGTTTTCACACTCTATGCTTAGTGCCCTTTGTATGGCTAGGACTGAAATGAACCTGGTAGAGCATCCCACACAAACGAATGCTCCACATGCGGGTTTCACTTGCCACCAACTCCACATTCACAGGCAACTTCAGCGCCATAGCCGTTTTCAGATAGCCCTCAATGCAAAGGCTCTAGATGCAAATATTGGTGTGAGAGCTAATTCAATCAAGGAAACACTGCATGTTGGTGAAGTGCATATTGAAGAAGGATCAGCCGAGTGGTTCTTGTGGGAGAACAACTCCATTTGGCTCACTAACTTCACACACCATCAGGCTTCCAAGCAGCTCTCAAGGAAACTCAGTTTTCACACTCTATGTTTAGTGCCCTTTGAGTGCATTATCTAGGAATGAACCTGGTAGAGCATGCCACATAAACGAATGCTCCACATGCGGGTTTCACATGCCACCAACTCCACATTCACAGGCAACTTCAGCGCCACAGCCGTTTTCAGATAGCCCTCAATGCAAAGGCTCTAGACGCAAATATTGGTGTGAGAGCTAATTCAATCAAGGAAACACTGCATGTTGGTGAAGGGCATATTGAAGAAGGATCAGCCAAGTGGTTCTTGTGGGAGAACAACTCCATTTGGCTCACTAACTTCACACACCATCAGGCTTCCAAGCAGCTCTCAAGGAAACTCAGTTTTCACACTCTATGCTTAGTGCCCTTTGAGTGCATTATCTAGGAATGAACCTGGTAGAGCATCCCACACAAACGAATGCTCCACATGCGGGTTTCACATGCCACCAACTCCACATTCACAGGCAACTTCAGCGCCACAGCCGTTTTCAGATAGCCCTCAATGCAAAGGCTCTAGACGCAAATATTGGTGTGAGAGCTAATTCAATGAAGGAAACACTGCATGTTGGTGAAGGGCATATTGAAGAAGGATCAGCCGAGTGGTTCTTGTGGGAGAACAACTCCATTTGGCTCACTAACGTCACACACCATCAGGCTTCCAAGCAGCTCTCAAGGAAACTCAGTTTTCACACTCTATGCTAGGTGCCCTTTGTATGGCTAGGACTGAAATGAACCTGGTAGAGCATCCCACACAAACGAATGCTCCACATGCGGGTTTCACATGCCACCAACTCCACATTCACAGGCAACTTCAGCGCCACAGCCGTTTTCAGATAGCCCTCAATGCAAAGGCTCTAGACGCAAATATTGGTGTGAGAGCTAATTCAATCAAGGAAACACTGCATGTTGGTGAAGGGCATATTGAAGAAGGATCAGCCGAGTGGTTCTTGTGGGAGAACAACTCCATTTGGCTCACTAACTTCACACACCATCAGGCTTCCAAGCAGCTCTCAAGGAAACTCAGTTTTCACACTCTATGCTTAGTGCCCTTTGAGTGCATTATCTAGGAATGAACCTGGTAGAGCATCCCACACAAACGAATGCTCCACATGCGGGTTTCACATGCCACCAACTCCACATTCACAGGCAACTTCAGCGCCACAGCCGTTTTCAGATAGCCCTCAATGCAAAGGCTCTAGACGCAAATATTGGTGTGAGAGCTAATTCAATCAAGGAAACACTGCATGTTGGTGAAGGGCATATTGAAGAAGGATCAGCCGAGTGGTTCTTGTGGGAGAACAACTCCATTTGGCTCACTAACTTCACACACCATCAGGCTTCCAAGCAGCTCTCAAGGAAACTCAGTTTTCACACTCTATGCTTAGTGCCCTTTGAGTGCATTATCTAGGAATGAACCTGGTAGAGCATCCCACACAAACGAATGCTCCACATGCGGGTTTCACATGCCACCAACTCCACATTCACAGGCAACTTCAGCGCCACAGCCGTTTTCAGATAGCCCTCAATGCAAAGGCTCTAGACGCAAATATTGGTGTGAGAGCTAATTCAATCAAGGAAACACTGCATGTTGGTGAAGGGCATATTGAAGAAGGATCAGCCGAGTGGTTCTTGTGGGAGAACAACTCCATTTGGCTCACTAACTTCACACACCATCAGGCTTCCAAGCAGCTCTCAAGGAAACTCAGTTTTCACACTCTATGCTTAGTGCCCTTTGAGTGCATTATCTAGGAATGAACCTGGTAGAGCATCCCACACAAACGAATGCTCCACATGCGGGTTTCACATGCCACCAACTCCACATTCACAGGCAACTTCAGCGCCACAGCCGTTTTCAGATAGCCCTCAATGCAAAGGCTCTAGACGCAAATATTGGTGTGAGAGCTAATTCAATCAAGGAAACACTGCATGTTGGTGAAGGGCATATTGAAGAAAGATCAGCCGAGTGGTTCTTGTGGGAGAACAACTCCATTTGGCTCCCTAACTTCACACACCATCAGGCTTCCAAGCAGCTCTCAAGGAAACTCAGTTTTCACACTCTATGCTTAGTGCCCTTTGTGTGCCTAGGACTGAAATGAAGCTTGGTCAGCATCCCACACAAACGAATGCTCCACATGCGGGTTTCACATGCCACCAACTCCACATTCACAGGCAACTTCAGCGCCACAGCCGTTTTCAGATAGCCCTCAATGCAAAGGCTCTAGACGCAAATATTGGTGTGAGAGCTAATTCAATCAAGGAAACACTGCATGTTGGTCAAGGGCATATTGAAGAAGGATCAGCCGAGTGGTTCTTGTGGGAGAACAACTCCATTTGGCTCACTAACTTCACACACCATCAGGCTTCCAAGCAGCTCTCAAGGAAACTCAGTTTTCACACTCTATGCTTAGTGCCCTTTGTGTGCCTAGGACTGAAATGAAACTTGGTCAGCATCCCACACAAACGAATGCTCCACATGCGGGTTTCACATGCCACCAACTCCACATTCACAGGCAACTTCAGCGCCACAGCCGTTTTCAGATAGCCCTCAATGCAAAGGCTCTAGACGCAAATATTGGTGTGAGAGCTAATTCAATCAAGGAAACACTGCATGTTGGTGAAGGGCATATTGAAGAAGGATCAGCCGAGTGGTTCTTGTGGGAGAACAACTCCATTTGGCTCACTAACTTCACACACCATCAGGCTTCCAAGCAGCTCTCAAGGAAACTCAGTTTTCACACTCTATGCTTAGTGGTCTTTGTGTGGCTAGGACTGAAATGAAGCTTGGTCAGCATCCCACACAAACGAATGCTCCACATGCGGGTTTCACATGCCACCAACTCCACATTCACAGGCAACTTCAGCGCCACAGCCGTTTTCAGATAGCCCTCAATGCAAAGGCTCTAGACGCAAATATTGGTGTGAGAGCTAATTCAATCAAGGAAACACTGCATGTTGGTGAAGGGCATATTGAAGAAGGATCAGCCGTGTGGTTCTTGTGGGAGAACAACTCCATTTGGCTCACTAACTTCACACACCATCAGGCTTCCAAGCAGCTCTCAAGGAAACTCAGTTTTCACACTCTATGCTTAGTGGTCTTTGTGTGGCTAGGACTGAAATGAAGCTTGGTCAGCATCCCACACAAACGAATGCTCCACATGCGGGTTTCACATGCCACCAACTCCACATTCACAGGCAACTTCAGCGCCACAGCCGTTTTCAGATAGCCCTCAATGCAAAGGCTCTAGACGCAAATATTGGTGTGAGAGCTAATTCAATCAAGGAAACACTGCATGTTGCTGAAGGGCATATTGAAGAAGGATCAGCCGAGTGGTTCTTGTGGGAGAACAACTCCATTTGGCTCACTAACTTCACACACCATCAGGCTTCCAAGCAGCTCTCAAGGAAACTCAGTTTTCACACTCTATGTTTAGTGCCCTTTGAGTGCATTATCTAGGATTGAACCTGGTAGAGCATCCCACACAAACGAATGCTCCACATGCGGGTTTCACATGCCACCAACTCCACATTCACAGGCAACTTCAGCGCCACAGCCGTTTTCAGATAGCCCTCAATGCAAAGGCTCTAGACGCAAATATTGGTGTGAGAGCTAATTCAATCAAGGAAACACTGCATGTTGGTGAAGGGCATATTGAAGAAGGATCAGCCGAGTGGTTCTTGTGGGAGAACAACTCCATTTGGCTCCCTAACTTCACACACCATCAGGCTTCCAAGCAGCTCTCAAGGAAACTCAGTTTTCACACTCTATGCTTAGTGCCCTTTGTGTGCCTAGGACTGAAATGAAGCTTGGTTAGCATCCCACACAAACGAATGCTCCACATGCGGGTTTCACATGCCACCAACTCCACATTCACAGGCAACTTCAGCGCCACAGCCGTTTTCAGATAGCCCTCAATGCAAAGGCTCTAGACGCAAATATTGGTGTGAGAGCTAATTCAATCAAGGAAACACTGCATGTTGGTGAAGGGCATATTGAAGAAGGATCAGCCGAGTGGTTCTTGTGGGAGAACAACTCCATTTGGCTCACTAACTTCACACACCATCAGGCTTCCAAGCAGCTCTCAAGGAAACTCAGTTTTCACACTCTATGCTTAGTGCCCTTTGTATGGCTAGGACTGAAATGAACCTGGTAGAGCATCCCACACAAACGAATGCTCCACATGCGGGTTTCACATGCCACCAACTCCACATTCACAGGCAACTTCAGCGCCACAGCCGTTTTCAGATAGCCCTCAATGCAAAGGCTCTAGACACAAATATTGGTGTGAGAGCTAATTCAATCAAGGAAACACTGCATGTTGGTGAAGGGCATATTGAAGAAGGATCAGCCGAGTGGTTCTTGTGGGAGAACAACTCCATTTGGCTCACTAACTTCACACACCATCAGGCTTCCAAGCAGCTCTCAAGGAAACTCAGTTTTCACACTCTATGCTTAGTGCCCTTTGTATGGCTAGGACTGAAATGAACCTGGTAGAGCATCCCACACAAACGAATGCTCCACATGCGGGTTTCACATGCCACCAACTCCACATTCACAGGCAACTTCAGCGCCACAGCCGTTTTCAGATAGCCCTCAATGCAAAGGCTCTAGACACAAATATTGGTGTGAGAGCTAATTCAATCAAGGAAACACTGCATGTTGGTGAAGGGCATATTGAAGAAGGATCAGCCGAGTGGTTCTTGTGGGAGAACAACTCCATTTGGCTCACTAACTTCACACACCATCAGGCTTCCAAGCAGCTCTCAAGGAAACTCAGTTTTCACACTCTATGTTTAATGCCCTTTGTGTGCCTAGGACTGAAATGAAGCTTGGTCAGCATCCCACACAAACGAATGCTCCACATGCGGGTTTCACATGCCACCAACTCCACATTCACAGGCAACTTCAGCGCCACAGCCGTTTTCAGATAGCCCTCAATGCAAAGGCTCTAGACGCAAATATTGGTGTGAGAGCTAATTCAATCAAGGAAACACTGCATGTTGGTGAAGGGCATATTGAAGAAGGATCAGCCGAGTGGTTCTTGTGGGAGAACAACTCCATTTGGCTCACTAATTTCACACACCATCAGGCTTCCAAGCAGCTCTCAAGGAAACTCAGTTTTCACACTCTATGTTTAGTGCCCTTTGAGTGCATTATCTAGGAATGAACCTGGTAGAGCATCCCACACAAACGAATGCTCCACATGCGGGTTTCACATGCCACCAACTCCACATTCACAGGCAACTTCAGCGCCACAGCCGTTTTCAGATAGCCCTCAATGCAAAGGCTCTAGACGCAAATATTGGTGTGAGAGCTAATTCAATCAAGGAAACACTGCATGTTGGTGAAGGGCATATTGAAGAAGGATCAGCCGAGTGGTTCTTGTGGGAGAACAACTCCATTTGGCTCACTAACTTCACACACCATCAGGCTTCCAAGCAGCTCTCAAGGAAACTCAGTTTTCACACTCTATGTTTAGTGCCCTTTGAGTGCATTATCTAGGAATGAACCTGGTAGAGCATCCCACACAAACGAATGCTCCACATGCGGGTTTCACATGCCACCAACTCCACATTCACAGGCAACTTCAGCGCCACAGCCGTTTTCAGATAGCCCTCAATGCAAAGGCTCTAGACGCAAAGATTGGTGTGAGAGCTAATTCAATCAAGGAAACACTGCATGTTGGTGAAGGGCATATTGAAGAAGGATCAGCCGAGTGGTTCTTGTGGGAGAACCACTCCATTTGGCTCACTAACTTCACACACCATCAGGCTTCCAAGCAGCTCTCAAGGAAACTCAGTTTTCACACTCTATGCTTAGTGCCCTTTGTGTGCCTAGGACTGAAATGAAGCTTGGTCAGCATCCCACACAAACGAATGCTCCACATGCGGGTTTCACATGCCACCAACTCCACATTCACAGGCAACTTCAGCGCCACAGCCGTTTTCAGATAGCCCTCAATGCAAAGGCTCTAGACGCAAATATTGGTGTGAGAGCTAATTCAATCAAGGAAACACTGCATGTTGGTGAAGGGCATATTGAAGAAGGATCAGCCGAGTGGTTCTTGTGGGAGAACAACTCCATTTGGCTCCCTAACTTCACACACCATCAGGCTTCCAAGCAGCTCTCAAGGAAACTCAGTTTTCACACTCTATGCTTAGTGCCCTTTGTGTGCCTAGGACTGAAATGAAGCTTGGTTAGCATCCCACACAAACGAATGCTCCACATGCGGGTTTCACATGCCACCAACTCCACATTCACAGGCAACTTCAGCGCCACAGCCGTTTTCAGATAGCCCTCAATGCAAAGGCTCTAGACGCAAATATTGGTGTGAGAGCTAATTCAATCAAGGAAACACTGCATGTTGGTGAAGGGCATATTGAAGAAGGATCAGCCGAGTGGTTCTTGTGGGAGAACAACTCCATTTGGCTCACTAACTTCACACACCATCAGGCTTCCAAGCAGCTCTCAAGGAAACTCAGTTTTCACACTCTATGCTTAGTGCCCTTTGTATGGCTAGGACTGAAATGAACCTGGTAGAGCATCCCACACAAACGAATGCTCCACATGCGGGTTTCACATGCCACCAACTCCACATTCACAGGCAACTTCAGCGCCACAGCCGTTTTCAGATAGCCCTCAATGCAAAGGCTCTAGACACAAATATTGGTGTGAGAGCTAATTCAATCAAGGAAACACTGCATGTTGGTGAAGGGCATATTGAAGAAGGATCAGCCGAGTGGTTCTTGTGGGAGAACAACTCCATTTGGCTCACTAACTTCACACACCATCAGGCTTCCAAGCAGCTCTCAAGGAAACTCAGTTTTCACACTCAATGCTTAGTGCCCTTTGTGTACCTAGGACTGAAATGAAGCTTGGTCAGCATCCCACACAAACGAATGCTCCACATGCGGGTTTCACATGCCACCAACTCCACATTCACAGGCAACTTCAGCGCCACAGCCGTTTTCAGATAGCCCTCAATGCAAAGGCTCTAGACGCAAATATTGGTGTGAGAGCTAATTCAATCAAGGAAACACTGCATGTTGGTGAAGGGCATATTGAAGAAGGATCAGTCGAGTGGTTCTTGTGGGAGAAAAACTCCATTTGGCTCACTAACTTCACACACCATCAGGCTTCCAAGCAGCTCTCAAGGAAACTCAGTTTTCACACTCTATGCTTAGTGCCCTTTGTGTGCCTAGGACTGAAATGAAGCTTGGTCAGCATGCCACACAAACGAATGCTCCACATGCGGGTTTCACATGCCACCAACTCCACATTCACAGGCAACTTCAGCGCCACAGCCGTTTTCAGATAGCCCTCAATGCAAAGGCTCTAGACGCAAATATTGGTGTGAGAGCTAATTCAATCAAGGAAACACTGCATGTTGGTGAAGGGCATATTGAAGAAGGATCAGCCGAGTGGTTCTTGAGGGAGAACAACTCCATTTGGCTCACTAACTTCACACACCATCAGGCTTCCAAGCAGCTCTCAAGGAAACTCAGTTTTCACACTCTATGCTTAGTGCCCTTTGAGTGCATTATCTAGGAATGAACCTGGTAGAGCATCCCACACAAACGAATGCTCCACATGCGGGTTTCACATGCCACCAACTCCACATTCACAGGCAACTTCAGCGCCACAGCCGTTTTCAGATAGCCCTCAATGCAAAGGCTCTAGACGCAAATATTGGTGTGAGAGCTAATTCAATCAAGGAAACACTGCATGTTGGTGAAGGGCATATTGAAGAAGGATCAGCCGAGTGGTTCTTGTGGGAGAACAACTCCATTTGGCTCCCTAACTTCACACACCATCAGGCTTCCAAGCAGCTCTCAAGGAAACTCAGTTTTCACACTCTATGTTTAATGCCCTTTGTGTGCCTAGGACTGAAATGAAGCTTGGTCAGCATCCCACACAAACGAATGCTCCACATGCGGGTTTCACATGCCACCAACTCCACATTCACAGGCAACTTCAGCGCCACAGCCGTTTTCAGATAGCCCTCAATGCAAAGGCTCTAGACGCAAATATTGGTGTGAGAGCTAATTCAATCAAGGAAACACTGCATGTTGGTGAAGGGCATATTGAAGAAGGATCAGCCGAGTGGTTCTTGTGGGAGAACAACTCCATTTGGCTCACTAACTTCACACACCATCAGGCTTCCAAGCAGCTCTCAAGGAAACTCAGTTTTCACACTCTATGTTTAGTGCCCTTTGACTGCATTATCTAGGAATGAACCTGGTAGAGCATCCAAAACAAACGAATGCTCCACATGCGGGTTTCACATGCCACCAACTCCACATTCACAGGCAACTTCAGCGCCACAGCCGTTTTCAGATAGCCCTCAATGCAAAGGCTCTAGACGCAAAGATTGGTGTGAGAGCTAATTCAATCAAGGAAACACTGCATGTTGGTGAAGGGCATATTGAAGAAGGATCAGCCGAGTGGTTCTTGTGGGAGAACCACTCCATTTGGCTCACTAACTTCACACACCATCAGGCTTCCAAGCAGCTCTCAAGGAAACTCAGTTTTCACACTCTATGCTTAGTGCCCTTTGTGTGCCTAGGACTGAAATGAAGCTTGGTCAGCATCCCACACAAACGAATGCTCCACATGCGGGTTTCACATGCCACCAACTCCACATTCACAGGCAACTTCAGCGCCACAGCCGTTTTCAGATAGCCCTCAATGCAAAGGCTCTAGACGCAAATATTGGTGTGAGAGCTAATTCAATCAAGGAAACACTGCATGTTGGTCAAGGGCATATTGAAGAAGGATCAGCCGAGTGGTTCTTGTGGGAGAACAACTCCATTTGGCTCACTAACTTCACACACCATCAGGCTTCCAAGCAGCTCTCAAGGAAACTCAGTTTTCACACTCTATGCTTAGTGCCCTTTGTATGGCTAGGACTGAAATGAACCTGGTAGAGCATCCCACACAAACGAATGCTCCACATGCGGGTTTCACATGCCACCAACTCCACATTCACAGGCAACTTCAGCGCCACAGCCGTTTTCAGATAGCCCTCAATGCAAAGGCTCTAGACGCAAATATTGGTGTGAGAGCTAATTCAATCAAGGAAACACTGCATGTTGGTGAAGTGCATATTGAAGAAGGATCAGCCGAGTGGTTCTTGTGGGAGAACACCTCCATTTGGCTCACTAACTTCACACACCATCAGGCTTCCAAGCAGCTCTCAAGGAAACTCAGTTTTCACACTCTATGTTTAGTGCCCTTTGAGTGCATTATCTAGGAATGAACCTGGTAGAGCATCCCACACAAACGAATGCTCCACATGCGGGTTTCACATGCCACCAACTCCACATTCACAGGCAACTTCAGCGCCACAGCCGTTTTCAGATAGCCCTCAATGCAAAGGCTCTAGACGCAAATATTGGTGTGAGAGCTAATTCAATCAAGGAAACACTGCATGTTGGTGAAGGGCATATTGAAGAAGGATCAGCCGAGTGGTTCTTGTGGGAGAACAACTCCATTTGGCTCACTAACTTCACACACCATCAGGCTTCCAAGCAGCTCTCAAGGAAACTCAGTTTTCACACTCTATGCTTAGTGCTCTTTGTGTGCCTAGGACTGAAATGAATCTTGGTCAGCATCCCACACAAACGAATGCTCCACATGCGGGTTTCACATGCCACCAACTCCACATTCACAGGCAACGTCGGCGCCACAGCCGTTTTCAGATAGCCCTCAATGCAAAGGCTCTAGACGCAAATATTGGTGTGAGAGCTAATTCAATCAAGGAAACACTGCATGTTGGTGAAGGGCATATTGAAGAAGGATCAGCCAAGTGGTTCTTGTGGGAGAACAACTCCATTTGGCTCACTAACTTCACACACCATCAGGCTTCCAAGCAGCTCTCAAGGAAACTCAGTTTTCACACTCTATGTTTAGTGCCCTTTGAGTGCATTATCTAGGAATGAACCTGGTAGAGCATCCCACACAAACGAATGCTCCACATGCGGGTTTCACATGCCACCAACTCCACATTCACAGGCAACTTCAGCGCCACAGCCGTTTTCAGATAGCCCTCAATGCAAAGGCTCTAGACGCAAATATTGGTGTGAGAGCTAATTCAATCAAGGAAACACTGCATGTTGGTGAAGGGCATATTGAAGAAGGATCAGCCGAGTGGTTCTTGTGGGAGAACAACTCCATTTGGCTCACTAACTTCACACACCATCAGGCTTCCAAGCAGCTCTCAAGGAAACTCAGTTTTCACACTCTATGCTTAGTGCCCTTTGTGTGCCTAGGACTGAAATGAATCTTGGTCAGCATCCCACACAAACGAATGCTCCACATGCGGGTTTCACATGCCACCAACTCCACATTCACAGGCAACTTCAGCGCCACAGCCGTTTTCAGATAGCCCTCAATGCAAAGGCTCTAGACGCAAATATTGGTGTGAGAGCTAATTCAATCAAGGAAACACTGCATGTTGGTGAAGGGCATATTGAAGAAGGATCAGCCGAGTGGTTCTTGTGGGAGAACAACTCCATTTGGCTCACTAACTTCACACACCATCAGGCTTCCAAGCAGCTCTCAAGGAAACTCAGTTTTCACACTCTATGCTTAGTGCCCTTTGTGTGCCTAGGACTGAAATGAAGCTTGGTCAGCATGCCACACAAACGAATGCTCCACATGTGGGTTTCACATGCCACCAACTCCACATTCACAGGCAACTTCAGCGCCACAGCCGTTTTCAGATAGCCCTCAATGCAAAGGCTCTAGACGCAAATATTGATGTGAGAGCTAATTCAATCAAGGAAACACTGCATGTTGGTGAAGGGCATATTGAAGAAGGATCAGCCGAGTGGTTCTTGTGGGAGAACAACTCCATTTGGCTCACTAACTTCACACACCATCAGGCTTCCAAGCAGCTCTCAAGGAAACTCAGTTTTCACACTCTATGTTTAGTGCCCTTTGAGTGCATTATCTAGGAATGAACCTGGTAGAGCATCCCACACAAACGAATGCTCCACATGCGGGTTTCACATGCCACCAACTCCACATTCACAGGCAACTTCAGTGCCACAGTCATTTTCAGATAGCCCTCAATGCAAAGGCTCTAGACGCAAATATTGGTGTGAGAGCTAATTCAATCAAGGAAACACTGCATGTTGGTGAAGGGCATATTGAAGAAGGATCAGCCGAGTGGTTCTTGTGGGAGAACAACTCCATTTGGTTCCCTAACTTCACACACCATCAGGCTTCCAAGCAGCTCTCAAGGAAACTCAGTTTTCACACTCTATGTTTAGTGCCCTTTGAGTGCATTATCTAGGAATGAACCTGGTAGAGCATCCCACACAAACGAATGCTCCACATGCGGGTTTCACATGCCACCAACTCCACATTCACAGGCAACTTCAGCGCCACAGCCGTTTTCAGATAGCCCTCAATGCAAAGGCTCTAGACGCAAATATTGGTGTGAGAGCTAATTCAATCAAGGAAACACTGCATGTTGGTGAAGGGCATATTGAAGAAGGATCAGCCGAGTGGTTCTTGTGGGAGAACAACTCCATTTGGCTCACTAACTTCACACACCATCAGGCTTCCAAGCAGCTCTCAAGGAAACTCAGTTTTCACACTCTATGCTTAATGCCCTTTGTGTGCCTAGGACTGAAATGAAGCTTGGTCAGCATCCCACACAAACGAATGCTCCACATGCGGGTTTCACATGCCACCAACTCCACATTCACAGGCAACTTCAGCGCCACAGCCGTTTTCAGATAGCCCTCAATGCAAAGGCTCTAGACGCAAATATTGGTGTGAGAGCTAATTCAATCAAGGAAACACTGCATGTTGGTGAAGGGCATATTGAAGAAGGATCAGCCGAGTGGTTCTTGTGGGAGAACAACTCCATTTGGCTCACTAACTTCACACACCATCAGGCTTCCAAGCAGCTCTCAAGGAAACTCAGTTTTCACACTCTATGTTTAGTGCCCTTTGAGTGCATTATCTAGGAATGAACCTGGTAGAGCATCGCACACAAACGAATGCTCCACATGCGGGTTTCACATGCCACCAACTCCACATTCACAGGCAACTTCAGCGCCACAGCCGTTTTCAGATAGCCCTCAATGCAAAGGCTCTAGAAGCAAATATTGGTGTGAGAGCTAATTCAATCAAGGAAACACTGCATGTTGGTGAAGGGCATATTGAAGAAGGATCAGCCGAGTGGTTCTTGTGGGAGAACAACTCCATTTGGCTCACTAACTTCACACACCATCAGGCTTCCAAGCAGCTCTCAAGGAAACTCAGTTTTCACACTCTATGTTTAGTGCCCTTTGAGTGCATTATCTAGGAATGAACCTGGTAGAGCATCCCACACAAACGAATGCTCCACATGCGGGTTTCACATGCCACCAACTCCACATTCACAGGCAACTTCAGCGCCACAGCCGTTTTCAGATAGCCCACAATGCAAAGGTTCTAGACGCAAATATTGGTGTGAGAGCTAATTCAATCAAGGAAACACTGCATGTTGGTGAAGGGCATATTGAAGAAGGATCAGCCGAGTGGTTCTTGTGGGAGAACAACTCCATTTGGCTCACTAACTTCACACACCATCAGGCTTCCAAGCAGCTCTCAAGGAAACTCAGTTTTCACACTCTATGCTTAGTGCCCTTTGAGTGCATTATCTAGGAATGAACCTGGTAGAGCATCCCACACAAACGAATGCTCCACATGCGGGTTTCACATGCCACCAACTCCACATTCACAGGCAACTTCAGCGCCACAGCCGTTTTCAGATAGCCCTCAATGCAAAGGCTCTAGACGCAAATATTGGTGTGAGAGCTAATTCAATCAAGGAAACACTGCATGTTGGTGAAGGGCATATTGAAGAAGGATCAGCCGAGTGGTTCTTGTGGGAGAACAACTCCATTTGGCTCACTAACTTCACACACCATCAGGCTTCCAAGCAGCTCTCAAGGAAACTCAGTTTTCACAGTCTATGCTTAATGCCCTTTGTGTGCCTAGGACTGAAATGAAGCTTGGTCAGCATCCCACACAAACGAATGCTCCACATGCGGGTTTCACATGCCACCAACTCCACATTCACAGGCAACTTCAGCGCCACAGCCGTTTTCAGATAGCCCTCAATGCAAAGGCTCTAGACGCAAATATTGGTGTGAGAGCTAATTCAATCAAGGAAACACTGCATGTTGGTGAAGGGCATATTGAAGAAGGATCAGCCGAGTGGTTCTTGTGGGAGAACAACTCCATTTGGCTCACTAACTTCACACACCATCAGGCTTCCAAGCAGCTCTCAAGGAAACTCAGTTTTCACACTCTATGCTTAGTGCTCTTTGTGTGGCTAGGACTGAAATGAAGCTTGGTCAGCATCCCACACAAACGAATGTTCCACATGCGGGTTTCACATGCCACCAACTCCACATTCACAGGCAACTTCAGCGCCACAGCCGTTTTCAGATAGCCCTCAATGCAAAGGCTCTAGACGCAAATATTGGTGTGAGAGCTAATTCAATCAAGGAAACACTGCATGTTGGTGAAGTGCATATTGAAGAAGGATCAGCCGAGTGGTTCTTGTGGGAGAACACCTCCATTTGGCTCACTAACTTCACACACCATCAGGCTTCCAAGCAGCTCTCAAGGAAACTCAGTTTTCACACTCTATGTTTAGTGCCCTTTGAGTGCATTATCTAGGAATGAACCTGGTAGAGCATCCCACACAAACGAATGCTCCACATGCGGGTTTCACATGCCACCAACTCCACATTCACAGGCAACTTCAGCGCCACAGCCGTTTTCAGATAGCCCTCAATGCAAAGGCTCTAGACGCAAATATTGGTGTGAGAGCTAATTCAATCAAGGAAACACTGCATGTTGGTGAAGGGCATATTGAAGAAGGATCAGCCGAGTGGTTCTTGTGGGAGAACAACTCCATTTGGCTCACTAACTTCACACACCATCAGGCTTCCAAGCAGCTCTCAAGGAAACTCAGTTTTCACACTCTATGCTTAGTGCTCTTTGTGTGCCTAGGACTGAAATGAATCTTGGTCAGCATCCCACACAAACGAATGCTCCACATGCGGGTTTCACATGCCACCAACTCCACATTCACAGGCAACGTCGGCGCCACAGCCGTTTTCAGATAGCCCTCAATGCAAAGGCTCTAGACGCAAATATTGGTGTGAGAGCTAATTCAATCAAGGAAACACTGCATGTTGGTGAAGGGCATATTGAAGAAGGATCAGCCAAGTGGTTCTTGTGGGAGAACAACTCCATTTGGCTCCCTAACTTCACACACCATCAGGCTTTCAAGCAGCTCTCAAGGAAACTCAGTTTTCACACTCTATGTTTAGTGCCCTTTGAGTGCATTATCTAGGAATGAACCTGGTAGAGCATCCCACACAAACGAATGCTCCACATGCGGGTTTCACATGCCACCAACTCCACATTCACAGGCAACTTCAGCGCCACAGCCGTTTTCAGATAGCCCTCAATGCAAAGGCTCTAGACGCAAATATTGGTGTGAGAGCTAATTCAATCAAGGAAACACTGCATGTTGGTGAAGGGCATATTGAAGAAGGATCAGCCGAGTGGTTCTTGTGGGAGAACAACTCCATTTGGCTCACTAACTTCACACACCATCAGGCTTCCAAGCAGCTCTCAAGGAAACTCAGTTTTCACACTCTATGCTTAGTGCCCTTTGTGTGCCTAGGACTGAAATGAATCTTGGTCAGCATCCCACACAAACGAATGCTCCACATGCGGGTTTCACATGCCACCAACTCCACATTCACAGGCAACTTCAGCGCCACAGCCGTTTTCAGATAGCCCTCAATGCAAAGGCTCTAGACGCAAATATTGGTGTGAGAGCTAATTCAATCAAGGAAACACTGCATGTTGGTGAAGGGCATATTGAAGAAGGATCAGCCGAGTGGTTCTTGTGGGAGAACAACTCCATTTGGCTCACTAACTTCACACACCATCAGGCTTCCAAGCAGCTCTCAAGGAAACTCAGTTTTCACACTCTATGCTTAGTGCCCTTTGTGTGCCTAGGACTGAAATGAAGCTTGGTCAGCATGCCACACAAACGAATGCTCCACATGTGGGTTTCACATGCCACCAACTCCACATTCACAGGCAACTTCAGCGCCACAGCCGTTTTCAGATAGCCCTCAATGCAAAGGCTCTAGACGCAAATATTGATGTGAGAGCTAATTCAATCAAGGAAACACTGCATGTTGGTGAAGGGCATATTGAAGAAGGATCAGCCGAGTGGTTCTTGTGGGAGAACAACTCCATTTGGCTCACTAACTTCACACACCATCAGGCTTCCAAGCAGCTCTCAAGGAAACTCAGTTTTCACACTCTATGTTTAGTGCCCTTTGAGTGCATTATCTAGGAATGAACCTGGTAGAGCATCCCACACAAACGAATGCTCCACATGCGGGTTTCACATGCCACCAACTCCACATTCACAGCCAACTTCAGTGCCACAGTCATTTTCAGATAGCCCTCAATGCAAAGGCTCTAGACGCAAATATTGGTGTGAGAGCTAATTCAATCAAGGAAACACTGCATGTTGGTGAAGGGCATATTGAAGAAGGATCAGCCGAGTGGTTCTTGTGGGAGAACAACTCCATTTGGTTCCCTAACTTCACACACCATCAGGCTTCCAAGCAGCTCTCAAGGAAACTCAGTTTTTCACACTCTATGTTTAGTGCCCTTTGAGTGCATTATCTAGGAATGAACCTGGTAGAGCATCCCACACAAACGAATGCTCCACATGCGGGTTTCACATGCCACCAACTCCACATTCACAGGCAACTTCAGCGCCACAGCCGTTTTCAGATAGCCCTCAATGCAAAGGCTCTAGACGCAAATATTGGTGTGAGAGCTAATTCAATCAAGGAAACACTGCATGTTGGTGAAGGGCATATTGAAGAAGGATCAGCCGAGTGGTTCTTGTGGGAGAACAACTCCATTTGGCTCACTAACTTCACACACCATCAGGCTTCCAAGCAGCTCTCAAGGAAACTCAGTTTTCACACTCTATGCTTAATGCCCTTTGTGTGCCTAGGACTGAAATGAAGCTTGGTCAGCATCCCACACAAACGAATGCTCCACATGCGGGTTTCACATGCCACCAACTCCACATTCACAGGCAACTTCAGCGCCACAGCCGTTTTCAGATAGCCCTCAATGCAAAGGCTCTAGACGCAAATATTGGTGTGAGAGCTAATTCAATCAAGGAAACACTGCATGTTGGTGAAGGGCATATTGAAGAAGGATCAGCCGAGTGGTTCTTGTGGGAGAACAACTCCATTTGGCTCACTAACTTCACACACCATCAGGCTTCCAAGCAGCTCTCAAGGAAACTCAGTTTTCACACTCTATGTTTAGTGCCCTTTGAGTGCATTATCTAGGAATGAACCTGGTAGAGCATCGCACACAAACGAATGCTCCACATGCGGGTTTCACATGCCACCAACTCCACATTCACAGGCAACTTCAGCGCCACAGCCGTTTTCAGATAGCCCTCAATGCAAAGGCTCTAGAAGCAAATATTGGTGTGAGAGCTAATTCAATCAAGGAAACACTGCATGTTGGTGAAGGGCATATTGAAGAAGGATCAGCCGAGTGGTTCTTGTGGGAGAACAACTCCATTTGGCTCACTAACTTCACACACCATCAGGCTTCCAAGCAGCTCTCAAGGAAACTCAGTTTTCACACTCTATGTTTAGTGCCCTTTGAGTGCATTATCTAGGAATGAACCTGGTAGAGCATCCCACACAAACGAATGCTCCACATGCGGGTTTCACATGCCACCAACTCCACATTCACAGGCAACTTCAGCGCCACAGCCGTTTTCAGATAGCCCACAATGCAAAGGTTCTAGACGCAAATATTGGTGTGAGAGCTAATTCAATCAAGGAAACACTGCATGTGGGTGAAGGGCATATTGAAGAAGGATCAGCCGAGTGGTTCTTGTGGGAGAACAACTCCATTTGGCTCACTAACTTCACACACCATCAGGCTTCCAAGCAGCTCTCAAGGAAACTCAGTTTTCACACTCTATGTTTAGTGCCCTTTGAGTGCATTATCTAGGAATGAACCTGGTAGAGCATCCCACACAAACGAATGCTCCACATGCGGGTTTCACATGCCACCAACTCCACATTCACAGGCAACTTCAGCGCCACAGCCGTTTTCAGATAGCCCTCAATGCAAAGGCTCTAGACGCAAATATTGGTGTGAGAGCTAATTCAATCAAGGAAACACTGCATGTTGGTGAAGGGCATATTGAAGAAGGATCAGCCGAGTGGTTCTTGTGGGAGAACAACTCCATTTGGCTCACTAACTTCACACACCATCAGGCTTCCAAGCAGCTCTCAAGGAAACTCAGTTTTCACACTCTATGCTTAGTGCCCTTTGAGTGCATTATCTAGGAATGAACCTGGTAGAGCATCCCACACAAACGAATGCTCCACATGCGGGTTTCACATGCCACCAACTCCACATTCACAGGCAACTTCAGCGCCAAACCCACTTTCAGATAGCCCTCAATGCAAAGGCTCTAGACGCAAATATTGGTGTGAGAGCTAATTCAATCAAGGAAACACTGCATGTTGGTGAAGGGCATATTGAAGAAGGATCAGCCGAGTGGTTCTTGTGGGAGAACAACTCCATTTGGCTCACTAACTTCACACACCATCAGGCTTCCAAGGAGCTCTCAAGGAAACTCAGTTTTCACACTCTATGTTTAGTTCTCTTTGAGTGCATTATCTAGGAATGAACCTGGTAGAGCATCCCACACAAACGAATGCTCCACATGCCGGTTTCACATGCCACCAACTCCACATTCACAGGCAACTTCAGCGCCACAGCCGTTTTCAGATAGCCCTCAATGCAAAGGCTCTAGACGCAAATATTGGTGTGAGAGCTAATTCAATCAAGGAAACACTGCATGTTGGTGAAGGGCATATTGAAGAAGGATCAGCCGAGTGGTTCTTGTGGGAGAACAACTCCATTTGGCTCACTAACTTCACACACCATCAGGCTTCCAAGCAGCTCTCAAGGAAACTCAGTTTTCACACTCTATGTTTACTGCCCTTTGAGTGCATTATCTAGGAATGAACCTGGTAGAGCATCCCACACAAACGAATGCTCCACATGCGGGTTTCACATGCCACCAACTCCACATTCACAGGCAACTTCAGCGCCACAGCCGTTTTCAGATAGCCCTCAATGCAAAGGCTCTAGACGCAAATATTGGTGTGAGAGCTAATTCAATCAAGGAAACACTGCATGTTGGTGAAGGGCATATTGAAGAAGGATCAGCCGAGTGGTTCTTGTGGGAGAACAACTCCATTTGGCTCACTAACTTCACACACCATCAGGCTTCCAAGCAGCTCTCAAGGAAACTCAGTTTTCACACTCTATGCTTAGTGCCCTTTGAGTGCATTATCTAGGAATGAACCTGGTAGAGCATCCCACACAAACGAATGCTCCACATGCGGGTTTCACATGCCACAAACTCCACATTCACAGGCAACTTCAGCGCCACAGCCGTTTTCAGATAGCCCTCAATGCAAAGGCTCTAGACGCAAATATTGGTGTGAGAGCTAATTCAATCAAGGAAACACTGCATGTTGGTGAAGGGCATATTGAAGAAGGATCAGCCGAGTGGTTCTTGTGGGAGAACAACTCCATTTGGCTCACTAACTTCACACACCATCAGGCTTCCAAGCAGCTCTCAAGGAAACTCAGTTTTCACACTCTATGCTTAGTGCCCTTTGAGTGCATTATCTAGGAATGAACCTGGTCAGCATCCCACACAAACGAATGCTCCACATGCGGGTTTCACATGCCACCAACTCCACATTCACAGGCAACTTCAGCGCCACAGCCGTTTTCAGATAGCCCTCAATGCAAAGGCTCTAGACGCAAATATTGGTGTGAGAGCTAATTCAATCAAGGAAACACTGCATGTTGGTGAAGGGCATATTGAAGAAGGATCAGCCGAGTGGTTCTTGTGGGAGAACAACTCCATTTGGCTCACTAACTTCACACACCATCAGGCTTCCAAGCAGCTCTCAAGGAAACTCAGTTTTCACACTCTATGTTTAGTGCCCTTTGAGTGCATTATCTAGGAATGAACCTGGTAGAGCATCCCACACAAACGAATGCTCCACATGCGGGTTTCACATGCCACCAACTCCACATTCACAGGCAACTTCAGCGCCACAGCCGTTTTCAGATAGCCCTCAATGCAAAGGCTCTAGACGCAAATATTGGTGTGAGAGCTAATTCAATCAAGGAAACACTGCATGTGGGTGAAGGGCATATTGAAGAAGGATCAGCCGAGTGGTTCTTGTGGGAGAACAACTCCATTTGGCTCACTAACTTCACACACCATCAGGCTTCCAAGCAGCTCTCAAGGAAACTCAGTTTTCACACTCTATGCTTAGTGCCCTTTGTGTGCCTAGGACTGAAATGAAGCTTGGTCAGCATCCCACACAAACGAATGCTCCACATGCGGGTTTCACATGCCACCAACTCCACATTCACAGGCAACTTCAGCGCCACCGCCGTTTTCAGATAGCCCTCAATGCAAAGGCTCTAGACGCAAATATTGGTGTGAGAGCTAATTCAATCAAGGAAACACTGCATGTTGGTGAAGGGCATATTGAAGAAGGATCAGCCGAGTGGTTCTTGTGGGAGAACAACTCCATTTGGCTCACTAACTTCACACACCATCAGGCTTCCAAGCAGCTCTCAAGGAAACTCAGTTTTCACACTCTATGCTTAGTGCCCTTTGAGTGCATTATCTAGGAATGAACCTGGTAGAGCATCCAACACAAACGAATGCTCCACATGCGGGTTTCACATGCCACCAACTCCACATTCACAGGCAACTTCAGCGCCACAGCCGTTTTCAGATAGCCCTCAATGCAAAGGTTCTAGACGCAAATATTGGTGTGAGAGCTAATTCAATCAAGGAAACACTGCATGTTGGTGAAGGGCATATTGAAGAAGGATCAGCCGAGTGGTTCTTGTGGGAGAACAACTCCATTTGGCTCCCTAACTTCACACACCATCAGGCTTCCAAGCAGCTCTCAAGGAAACTCAGTTTTCACACTCTATGCTTAGTGCCCTTTGTATGGCTAGGACTGAAATGAACCTGGTAGAGCATCCCACACAAACGAATGTTCCACATGCGAGTTTCACATGCCACCAACTCCACATTCACAGGCAACTTCAGCGCCACAGCCGTTTTCAGATAGCCCTCAATGCAAAGGCTCTAGACGCAAATATTGGTGTGAGAGCTAATTCAATCAAGGAAACACTGCATGTTGGTGAAGCGCATATTGAAGAAGGATCAGCCGAGTGGTTCTTGTGGGAGAACAACTCCGTTTGGCTCACTAACTTCACACACCATCAGGCTTCCAAGCAGCTCTCAAGGAAACTCAGTTTTCACACTCTATGTTTAGTGCCCTTTGAGTGCATTATCCAGGAATGAACCTGGTAGAGCATCCCACACAAACGAATGTTCCACATGCGAGTTTCACATGCCACCAACTCCACATTCACAGGCAACTTCAGCGCCACAGCCGTTTTCAGATAGCCCTCAATGCAAAGGCTCTAGACGCAAATATTGGTGTGAGAGCTAATTCAATCAAGGAAACACTGCATGTTGGTGAAGGGCATATTGAAGAAGGATCAGCCGAGTGGTTCTTGTGGGAGAACAACTCCATTTGGCTCACTAACTTCACACACCATCAGGCTTCCAAGCAGGTCTCAAGGAAACTCAGTTTTCACACTCTATGCTTAGTGCCCTTTGTGTGCCTAGGACTGAAATGAAGCTTGGTCAGCATCCCACACAAAGGAATGCTCCACATGCGGGTTTCACATGCCACCAACTCCACATTCACAGGCAACTTCAGCGCCACAGCCGTTTTCAGATAGCCCTCAATGCAAAGGCTCTAGAAGCAAATATTGGTGTGAGAGCTAATTCAATCAAGGAAACACTGCATGTTGGTGAAGGGCATATTGAAGAAGGATCAGCCGAGTGGTTCTTGTGGGAGAACAACTCCATTTGGCTCACTAACTTCACACACCATCAGGCTTCCAAGCAGCTCTCAAGGAAACTCAGTTTTCACACTCTATGTTTAGTGCCCTTTGTGTGCCTAGGACTGAAATGAAGCTTGGTCAGCATCCCACACAAACGAATGCTCCACATGCGGGTTTCACATGCCACCAACTCCACATTCACAGGCAACTTCAGCACCACAGCCGTTTTCAGATAGCCCTCAATGCAAAGGCTCTAGACGCAAATATTGGTGTGAGAGCTAATTCAATCAAGGAAACACTGCATGTTGGTGAAGGGCATATTGAAGAAGGATCAGCCGAGTGGTTCTTGTGGGAGAACAACTCCATTTGGCTCCCTAACTTCACACACCATCAGGCTTCCAAGCAGCTCTCAAGGAAACTCAGTTTTCACACTCTATGCTTAGTGCCCTTTGAGTGCATTATCTAGGAATGAACCTGGTAGAGCATCCCACACAAACGAATGCTCCACATGCGGGTTTCACATGCCACCAACTCCACATTCACAGGCAACTTCAGCGCCACAGCCGTTTTCAGATAGCCCTCAATGCAAAGGCTCTAGACGCAAATATTGGTGTGAGAGCTAATTCAATCAAGGAAACACTGCATGTTGGTGAAGGGCATATTGAAGAAGGATCAGCCGAGTGGTTCTTGTGGGAGAACAACTCCATTTGGCTCACTAACTTCACATACCATCAGGCTTCCAAGCAGCTCTCAAGGAAACTCAGTTTTCACACTCTATGTTTAGTGCCCTTTGAGTGCATTATCTAGGAATGAACCTGGTAGAGCATCCCACACAAACGAATGCTCCACATGCGGGTTTCACATGCCACCAACTCCACATTCACAGGCAACTTCAGCGCCACAGCCGTTTTCAGATAGTTCACAATGCAAAGGCTCTAGACGCAAATATTGGTGTGAGAGCTAATTCAATCAAGGAAACACTGCATGTTGGTGAAGGGCATATTGAAGAAGGATCAGCCGAGTGGTTCTTGTGGGAGAACAACTCCATTTGGCTCACTAACTTCACACACCATCAGGCTTCCAAGCAGCTCTCAAGGAAACTCAGTTTTCACACTCTATGTTTAGTGCCCTTTGAGTGCATTATCTAGGAATGAACCTGGTAGAGCATCCCACACAAACGAATGCTCCACATGCGGGTTTCACATGCCACCAACTCCACATTCACAGGCAACTTCAGCGCCACAGCCGTTTTCAGATAGCCCACAATGCAAAGGCTCTAGACGCAAATATTGGTGTGAGAGCTAATTCAATCAAGGAAACACTGCATGTTGGTGAAGGGCATATTGAAGAAGGATCAGCCGAGTGGTTCTTGTGGTGAGAACAACTCCATTTGGCTCACTAACTTCACACACCATCAGGCTTCCAAGCAGCTCTCAAGGAAACTCAGTTTTCACACTCTATGTTTAGTGCCCTTTGAGTGCATTATCTAGGAATGAACCTGGTAGAGCATCAAAACAAACGAATGCTCCACATGCGGGTTTCACATGCCACCAACTCCACATTCACAGGCAACTTCAGCGCCACAGCCGTTTTCAGATAGCCCTCAATGCAAAGGCTCTAGACGCAAATATTGGTGTGAGAGCTAATTCAATCAAGGAAACACTGCATGTTGGTGAAGGGCATATTGAAGAAGGATCAGCCGAGTGGTTCTTGTGGGAGAACAACTCCATTTGGCTCACTAACTTCACACACCATCAGGCTTCCAAGCAGCTCTCAAGGAAACTCAGTTTTCACACTCTATGCTTAGTGCCCTTTGTGCGCCTAGGACTGAAATGAAGCTTGGTCAGCATCCCACACAAACGAATGCTCCACATGCGGGTTTCACATGCCACCAACTCCACATTCACAGGCAACTTCAGCGCCACAGCCGTTTTCAGATAGCCCTCAATGCAAAGGCTCTAGACGCAAATATTGGTGTGAGAGCTAATTCAATCAAGGAAACACTGCATGTTGGTGAAGGGCATATTGAAGAAGGATCAGCCAAGTGGTTCTTGTGGGAGAACAACTCCATTTGGCTCACTAACTTCACACACCATCAGGCTTCCAAGCAGCTCTCAAGGAAACTCAGTTTTCACACTCTATGCTTAGTGCTCTTTGTGTGCCTAGGACTGAAATGAAGCTTGGTCAGCATCCCACACAAACGAATGCTCCACATGCGGGTTTCACATGCCACCAACTCCACATTCACAGGCAACTTCAGCGCCACATCCGTTTTCAGATAACCCTCAATGCAAAGGCTCTAGACGCAAATATTGGTGTGAGAGCTAATTCAATCAAGGAAACACTGCATGTTGGTGAAGGGCATATTGAAGAAGGATCAGCCGAGTGGTTCTTGTGGGAGAACAACTCCATTTGGCTCAGTAACTTCACACACCATCAGGCTTCCAAGCAGCTCTCAAGGAAACTCAGTTTTCACACTCTATGTTTAGTGCCCTTTGAGTGCATTATCTAGGAATGAACCTGGTAGAGCATCCCACACAAACGAATGCTCCACATGCGGGTTTCACATGCCACCAACTCCACATTCACAGGCAACTTCAGCGCCACAGCCGTTTTCAGATAGCCCTCAATGCAAAGGCTCTAGACGCAAATATTGGTGTGAGAGCTAATTCAATCAAGGAAACACTGCATGTTGGTGAAGGGCATATTGAAGAAGGATCAGCCGAGTGGTTCTTGTGGGAGAACAACTCCATTTGGCTCACTAACTTCACACACCATCAGGCTTCCAAGCAGCTCTCAAGGAAACTCAGTTTTCACACTCTATGCTTAGTGCTCTTTGTGTGGCTAGGACTCAAATGAAGCTTGGTCAGCATCCCACACAAACGAATGCTCCACATGCGGGTTTCACATGCCACCAACTCCACATTCACAGGCAACTTCAGCGCCACAGCCGTTTTCAGATAGCCCTCAATGCAAAGGCTCTAGACGCAAATATTGGTGTGAGAGCTAATTCAATCAAGGAAACACTGCATGTTGGTGAAGGGCATATTGAAGAAGGATCAGCCGAGTGGTTCTTGTGGGAGAACAACTCCATTTGGCTCACTAACTTCACACACCATCAGGCTTCCAAGCAGCTCTCAAGGAAACTCAGTTTTCACACTCTATGCTTAGTGCCCTTTGTGCGCCTAGGACTGAAATGAAGCTTGGTCAGCATCCCACACAAACGAATGCTCCACATGCGGGTTTCACATGCCACCAACTCCACATTCACAGGCAACTTCAGCGCCACAGCCGTTTTCAGATAGCCCTCAATGCAAAGGCTCTAGACGCAAATATTGGTGTGAGAGCTAATTCAATCAAGGAAACACTGCATGTTGGTGAAGGGCATATTGAAGAAGGATCAGCCAAGTGGTTCTTGTGGGAGAACAACTCCATTTGGCTCACTAACTTCACACACCATCAGGCTTCCAAGCAGCTCTCAAGGAAACTCAGTTTTCACACTCTATGCTTAGTGCCCTTTGACTGCATTATCTAGGAATGAACCTGGTAGAGCATCCAAAACAAACGAATGCTCCACATGCGGGTTTCACATGCCACCAACTCCACATTCACAGGCAACTTCAGCGCCACAGCCGTTTTCAGATAGCCCTCAATGCAAAGGCTCTAGACGCAAATATTGGTGTGAGAGCTAATTCAATCAAGGAAACACTGCATGTTGGTGAAGGGCATATTGAAGAAGGATCAGCCGAGTGGTTCTTGTGGGAGAACAACTCCATTTGGCTCAGTAACTTCACACACCATCAGGCTTCCAAGCAGCTCTCAAGGAAACTCAGTTTTCACACTCTATGTTTAGTGCCCTTTGAGTGCATTATCTAGGAATGAACCTGGTAGAGCATCCCACACAAACGAATGCTCCACATGCGGGTTTCACATGCCACCAACTCCACATTCACAGGCAACTTCAGCGCCACAGCCGTTTTCAGATAGCCCTCAATGCAAAGGCTCTAGACGCAAATATTGGTGTGAGAGCTAATTCAATCAAGGAAACACTGCATGTGGGTGAAGGGCATATTGAAGAAGGATCAGCCGAGTGGTTCTTGTGGAGAACAACTCCATTTGGCTCACTAACTTCACACACCATCAGGCTTCCAAGCAGCTCTCAAGGAAACTCAGTTTTCACACTCTATGCTTAGTGCCCTTTGTGCGCCTAGGACTGAAATGAAGCTTGGTCAGCATCACACAAACGAATGCTCCACATGCGGGTTTCACATGCCACCAACTCCACATTCACAGGCAACTTCAGCGCCACAGCCGTTTTCAGATAGCCCTCAATGCAAAGGCTCTAGACGCAAATATTGGTGTGAGAGCTAATTCAATCAAGGAAACACTGCATGTTGGTGAAGGGCATATTGAAGAAGGATCAGCCAAGTGGTTCTTGTGGGAGAACAACTCCATTTGGCTCACTAACTTCACACACCATCAGGCTTCCAAGCAGCTCTCAAGGAAACTCAGTTTTCACACTCTATGCTTAGTGCTCTTTGTGTGGCTAGGACTGAAATGAAGCTTGGTCAGCATCCCACACAAACGAATGCTCCACATGCGGGTTTCACATGCCACCAACTCCACATTCACAGGCAACTTCAGCGCCACAGCCGTTTTCAGATAACCCTCAATGCAAAGGCTCTAGACGCAAATATTGGTGTGAGAGCTAATTCAATCAAGGAAACACTGCATGTTGGTGAAGGGCATATTGAAGAAGGATCAGCCGAGTGGTTCTTGTGGGAGAACAACTCCATTTGGCTCAGTAACTTCACACACCATCAGGCTTCCAAGCAGCTCTCAAGGAAACTCAGTTTTCACACTCTATGTTTAGTGCCCTTTGAGTGCATTATCTAGGAATGAACCTGGTAGAGCATCCCACACAAACGAATGCTCCACATGCGGGTTTCACATGCCACCAACTCCACATTCACAGGCAACTTCAGCGCCACAGCCGTTTTCAGATAGCCCTCAATGCAAAGGCTCTAGACGCAAATATTGGTGTGAGAGCTAATTCAATCAAGGAAACACTGCATGTTGGTGAAGGGCATATTGAAGAAGGATCAGCCGAGTGGTTCTTGTGGGAGAACAACTCCATTTGGCTCACTAACTTCACACACCATCAGGCTTCCAAGCAGCTCTCAAGGAAACTCAGTTTTCACACTCTATGCTTAGTGCTCTTTGTGTGGCTAGGACTCAAATGAAGCTTGGTCAGCATCCCACACAAACGAATGCTCCACATGCGGGTTTCACATGCCACCAACTCCACATTCACAGGCAACTTCAGCGCCACAGCCGTTTTCAGATAGCCCTCAATGCAAAGGCTCTAGACGCAAATATTGGTGTGAGAGCTAATTCAATCAAGGAAACACTGCATGTTGGTGAAGGGCATATTGAAGAAGGATCAGCCGAGTGGTTCTTGTGGGAGAACAACTCCATTTGGCTCACTAACTTCACACACCATCAGGCTTCCAAGCAGCTCTCAAGGAAACTCAGTTTTCACACTCTATGCTTAGTGCCCTTTGTGCGCCTAGGACTGAAATGAAGCTTGGTCAGCATCCCACACAAACGAATGCTCCACATGCGGGTTTCACATGCCACCAACTCCACATTCACAGGCAACTTCAGCGCCACAGCCGTTTTCAGATAGCCCTCAATGCAAAGGCTCTAGACGCAAATATTGGTGTGAGAGCTAATTCAATCAAGGAAACACTGCATGTTGGTGAAGGGCATATTGAAGAAGGATCAGCCAAGTGGTTCTTGTGGGAGAACAACTCCATTTGGCTCACTAACTTCACACACCATCAGGCTTCCAAGCAGCTCTCAAGGAAACTCAGTTTTCACACTCTATGCTTAGTGCCCTTTGACTGCATTATCTAGGAATGAACCTGGTAGAGCATCCAAAACAAACGAATGCTCCACATGCGGGTTTCACATGCCACCAACTCCACATTCACAGGCAACTTCAGCGCCACAGCCGTTTTCAGATAGCCCTCAATGCAAAGGCTCTAGACGCAAATATTGGTGTGAGAGCTAATTCAATCAAGGAAACACTGCATGTTGGTGAAGGGCATATTGAAGAAGGATCAGCCGAGTGGTTCTTGTGGGAGAACAACTCCATTTGGCTCAGTAACTTCACACACCATCAGGCTTCCAAGCAGCTCTCAAGGAAACTCAGTTTTCACACTCTATGTTTAGTGCCCTTTGAGTGCATTATCTAGGAATGAACCTGGTAGAGCATCCCACACAAACGAATGCTCCACATGCGGGTTTCACATGCCACCAACTCCACATTCACAGGCAACTTCAGCGCCACAGCCGTTTTCAGATAGCCCTCAATGCAAAGGCTCTAGACGCAAATATTGGTGTGAGAGCTAATTCAATCAAGGAAACACTGCATGTGGGTGAAGGGCATATTGAAGAAGGATCAGCCGAGTGGTTCTTGTGGGAGAACAACTCCATTTGGCTCACTAACTTCACACACCATCAGGCTTCCAAGCAGCTCTCAAGGAAACTCAGTTTTCACACTCTATGCTTAGTGCCCTTTGTGTGCCTAGGACTGAAATGAAGCTTGGTCAGCATCCCACACAAACGAATGCTCCACATGCGGGTTTCACATGCCACCAACTCCACATTCACAGGCAACTTCAGCGCCACAGCCGTTTTCAGATAACCCTCAATGCAAAGGCTCTAGACGCAAATATTGGTGTGAGAGCTAATTCAATCAAGGAAACACTGCATGTTGGTGAAGGGCATATTGAAGAAGGATCAGCCGAGTGGTTCTTGTGGGAGAACAACTCCATTTGGCTCACTAACTTCACACACCATCAGGCTTCCAAGCAGCTCTCAAGGAAACTCAGTTTTCACACTCTATGCTTAGTGCCCTTTGAGTGCATTATCTAGGAATGAACCTGGTAGAGCATCCCACACAAACGAATGCTCCACATGCGGGTTTCACATGCCACCAACTCCACATTCACAGGCAACTTCAGCGCCACAGCCGTTTTCAGATAGCCCTCAATGCAAAGGCTCTAGACGCAAATATTGGTGTGAGAGCTAATTCAATCAAGGAAACACTGCATGTTGGTGAAGGGCATATTGAAGAAGGATCAGCCAAGTGGTTCTTGTGGGAGAACAACTCCATTTGGCTCACTAACTTCACACACCATCAGGCTTCCAAGCAGCTCTCAAGGAAACTCAGTTTTCACACTCTATGTTTAGTGCCCTTTGAGTGCATTATCTAGGAATGAACCTGGTAGAGCATCCCACACAAACGAATGCTCCACATGCGGGTTTCACATGCCACCAACTCCACATTCACAGGCAACTTCAGCGCCACAGCCGTTTTCAGATAGCCCTCAATGCAAAGGCTCTAGACGCAAATATTGGTGTGAGAGCTAATTCAATCAAGGAAACACTGCATGTTGGTGAAGGGCATATTGAAGAAGGATCAGCCGAGTGGTTCTTGTGGGAGAACAACTCCATTTGGCTCACTAACTTCACACACCATCAGGCTTCCAAGCAGCTCTCAAGGAAACTCAGTTTTCACACTCTATGTTTAGTGCCCTTTGAGTGCATTATCTAGGAATGAACCTGGTAGAGCATCCCACACAAACGAATGCTCCACATGCGGGTTTCACATGCCACCAACTCCACATTCACAGGCAACTTCAGCGCCACAGCCGTTTTCAGATAGCCCTCAATGCAAAGGCTCTAGACGCAAATATTGGTGTGAGAGCTAATTCAATCAAGGAAACACTGCATGTTGGTGAAGGGCATATTGAAGAAGGATCAGCCAAGTGGTTCTTGTGGGAGAACAACTCCATTTGGCTCACTAACTTCACACACCATCAGGCTTCCAAGCAGCTCTCAAGGAAACTCAGTTTTCACACTCTATGTTTAGTGCCCTTTGAGTGCATTATCTAGGAATGAACCTGGTAGAGCATCCCACACAAACGAATGCTCCACATGCGGGTTTCACATGCCACCAACTCCACATTCACAGGCAACTTCAGCGCCACAGCCGTTTTCAGATAGTTCACAATGCAAAGGCTCTAGACGCAAATATTGGTGTGAGAGCTAATTCAATCAAGGAAACACTGCATGTGGGTGAAGGGCATATTGAAGAAGGATCAGCCGAGTGGTTCTTGTGGGAGAACAACTCCATTTGGCTCACTAACTTCACACACCATCAGGCTTCCAAGCAGCTCTCAAGGAAACTCAGTTTTCACACTCTATGCTTAGTGCCCTTTGTGTGCCTAGGACTGAAATGAAGCTTGGTCAGCATCCCACACAAACGAATGCTCCACATGCGGGTTTCACATGCCACCAACTCCACATTCACAGGCAACTTCAGCGCCACAGCCGTTTTCAGATAGCCCTCAATGCAAAGGCTCTAGACGCAAATATTGGTGTGAGAGCTAATTCAATCAAGGAAACACTGCATGTTGGTGAAGGGCATATTGAAGAAGGATCAGCCGAGTGGTTCTTGTGGGAGAACAACTCCATTTGGCTCACTAACTTCACACACCATCAGGCTTCCAAGCAGCTCTCAAGGAAACTCAGTTTTCACACTCTATGCTTAGTGCCCTTTGACTGCATTATCTAGGAATGAACCTGGTAGAGCATCCCACACAAACGAATGCTCCACATGCGGGTTTCACATGCCACCAACTCCACATTCACAGGCAACTTCAGCGCCACAGCCGTTTTCAGATAGCCCTCAATGCAAAGGCTCTAGACGCAAATATTGGTGTGAGAGCTAATTCAATCAAGGAAACACTGCATGTTGGTGAAGGGCATATTGAAGAAGGATCAGCCGAGTGGTTCTTGTGGGAGAACAACTCCATTTGGCTCACTAACTTCACACACCATCAGGCTTCCAAGCAGCTCTCAAGGAAACTCAGTTTTCACACTCTATGCTTAGTGCCCTTTGAGTGCATTATCTAGGAATGAACCTGGTAGAGCATCCCACACAAACGAATGCTCCACATGCGGGTTTCACATGCCACCAACTCCACATTCACAGGCAACTTCAGCGCCACAGCCGTTTTCAGATAGCCCTCAATGCAAAGGCTCTAGACGCAAATATTGGTGTGAGAGCTAATTCAATCAAGGAAACACTGCATGTTGGTGAAGGGCATATTGAAGAAGGATCAGCCGAGTGGTTCTTGTGGGAGAACAACTCCATTTGGCTCAGTAACTTCACACACCATCAGGCTTCCAAGCAGCTCTCAAGGAAACTCAGTTTTCACACTCTATGTTTAGTGCCCTTTGAGTGCATTATCTAGGAATGAACCTGGTAGAGCATCCCACACAAACGAATGCTCCACATGCGGGTTTCACATGCCACCAACTCCACATTCACAGGCAACTTCAGCGCCACAGCCGTTTTCAGATAGTTCACAATGCAAAGGCTCTAGACGCAAATATTGGTGTGAGAGCTAATTCAATCAAGGAAACACTGCATGTGGGTGAAGGGCATATTGAAGAAGGATCAGCCGAGTGGTTCTTGTGGGAGAACAACTCCATTTGGCTCACTAACTTCACACACCATCAGGCTTCCAAGCAGCTCTCAAGGAAACTCAGTTTTCACACTCTATGCTTAGTGCCCTTTGTGTGCCTAGGACTGAAATGAAGCTTGGTCAGCATCCCACACAAACGAATGCTCCACATGCGGGTTTCACATGCCACCAACTCCACATTCACAGGCAACTTCAGCGCCACAGCCGTTTTCAGATAGCCCTCAATGCAAAGGCTCTAGACGCAAATATTGGTGTGAGAGCTAATTCAATCAAGGAAACACTGCATGTTGGTGAAGGGCATATTGAAGAAGGATCAGCCGAGTGGTTCTTGTGGGAGAACAACTCCATTTGGCTCACTAACTTCACACACCATCAGGCTTCCAAGCAGCTCTCAAGGAAACTCAGTTTTCACACTCTATGCTTAGTGCCCTTTGACTGCATTATCTAGGAATGAACCTGGTAGAGCATCCAAAACAAACGAATGCTCCACATGCGGGTTTCACATGCCACCAACTCCACATTCACAGGCAACTTCAGCGCCACAGCCGTTTTCAGATAGCCCTCAATGCAAAGGCTCTAGACGCAAATATTGGTGTGAGAGCTAATTCAATCAAGGAAACACTGCATGTTGGTGAAGGGCATATTGAAGAAGGATCAGCCAAGTGGTTCTTGTGGGAGAACAACTCCATTTGGCTCACTAACTTCACACACCATCAGGCTTCCAAGCAGCTCTCAAGGAAACTCAGTTTTCACACTCTATGCTTAGTGCCCTTTGTGTGCCTAGGACTGAAATGAAGCTTGGTCAGCATCCCACACAAACGAATGCTCCACATGCGGGTTTCACATGCCACCAACTCCACATTCACAGGCAACTTCAGCGCCACAGCCGTTTTCAGATAGCCCTCAATGCAAAGGCTCTAGACGCAAATATTGGTGTGAGAGCTAATTCAATCAAGGAAACACTGCATGTTGGTGAAGGGCATATTGAAGAAGGATCAGCCGAGTGGTTCTTGTGGGAGAACAACTCCATTTGGCTCACTAACTTCACACACCATCAGGCTTCCAAGCAGCTCTCAAGGAAACTCAGTTTTCACACTCTATGCTTAGTGCCCTTTGACTGCATTATCTAGGAATGAACCTGGTAGAGCATCCAAAACAAACGAATGCTCCACATGCGGGTTTCACATGCCACCAACTCCACATTCACAGGCAACTTCAGCGCCACAGCCGTTTTCAGATAGCCCTCAATGCAAAGGCTCTAGACGCAAATATTGGTGTGAGAGCTAATTCAATCAAGGAAACACTGCATGTTGGTGAAGGGCATATTGAAGAAGGATCAGCCAAGTGGTTCTTGTGGGAGAACAACTCCATTTGGCTCACTAACTTCACACACCATCAGGCTTCCAAGCAGCTCTCAAGGAAACTCAGTTTTCACACTCTATGCTTAGTGCCCTTTGACTGCATTATCTAGGAATGAACCTGGTAGAGCATCCCACACAAACGAATGCTCCACATGCGGGTTTCACATGCCACCAACTCCACATTCACAGGCAACTTCAGCACCACAGCCGTTTTCAGATAAACCACAATGCAAAGGCTCTAGACGCAAATATTGGTGTGAGAGCTAATTCAATCAAGGAAACACTGCATGTTGGTGAAGGGCATATTGAAGAAGGATCAGCCGAGTGGTTCTTGTGGGAGAACAACTCCATTTGGCTCACTAACTTCACACACCATCAGGCTTCCAAGCAGCTCTCAAGGAAACTCAGTTTTCACACTCTATGCTTAGTGCCCTTTGAGTGCATTCTCTAGGAATGAACCTGGTAGAGCATCCCACACAAACGAATGCTCCACATGCGGGTTTCACATGCCACCAACTCCACATTCACAGGCAACTTCAGCGCCACAGCCGTTTTCAGATAGCCCTCAATGCAAAGGCTCTAGACGCAAATATTGGTGTGAGAGCTAATTCAATCAAGGAAACACTGCATGTTGGTGAAGGGCATATTGAAGAAGGATCAGCCGAGTGGTTCTTGTGGGAGAACAACTCCATTTGGCTCACTAACTTCACACACCATCAGGCTTCCAAGCAGCTCTCAAGGAAACTCAGTTTTCACACTCTATGCTTAGTGCCCTTTGACTGCATTATCTAGGAATGAACCTGGTAGAGCATCCCACACAAACGAATGCTCCACATGCGGGTTTCACATGCCACCAACTCCACATTCACAGGCAACTTCAGCGCCACAGCCGTTTTCAGATAGCCCTCAATGCAAAGGCTCTAGACGCAAATATTGGTGTGAGAGCTAATTCAATCAAGGAAACACTGCATGTTGGTGAAGGGCATATTGAAGAAGGATCAGCCGAGTGGTTCTTGTGGGAGAACAACTCCATTTGGCTCACTAACTTCACACACCATCAGGCTTCCAAGCAGCTCTCAAGGAAACTCAGTTTTCACACTCTATGCTTAGTGCCCTTTGAGTGCATTATCTAGGAATGAACCTGGTAGAGCATCCCACACAAACGAATGCTCCACATGCGGGTTTCACATGCCACCAACTCCACATTCACAGGCAACTTCAGCGCCACAGCCGTTTTCAGATAGCCCTCAATGCAAAGGCTCTAGACGCAAATATTGGTGTGAGAGCTAATTCAATCAAGGAAACACTGCATGTTGGTGAAGGGCATATTGAAGAAGGATCAGCCGAGTGGTTCTTGTGGGAGAACAACTCCATTTGGCTCACTAACTTCACACACCATCAGGCTTCCAAGCAGCTCTCAAGGAAACTCAGTTTTCACACTCTATGCTTAGTGCCCTTTGTATGGCTAGGACTGAAATGAACCTGGTAGAGCATCCCACACAAACGAATGTTCCACATGCGGGTTTCACATGCCACCAACTCCACATTCACAGGCAACTTCAGCGCCACAGCCGTTTTCAGATAGCCCTCAATGCAAAGGCTCTAGACGCAAATATTGGTGTGAGAGCTAATTCAATCAAGGAAACACTGCATGTTGGTGAAGGGCATATTGAAGAAGGATCAGCCGAGTGGTTCTTGTGGGAGAACAACTCCATTTGGCTCACTAACTTCACACACCATCAGGCTTCCAAGCAGCTCTCAAGGAAACTCAGTTTTCACACTCTATGCTTAGTGCCCTTTGTATGGCTAGGACTGAAATGAACCTGGTAGAGCATCCCACACAAACGAATGTTCCACATGCGGGTTTCACATGCCACCAACTCCACATTCACAGGCAACTTCAGCGCCACAGCCGTTTTCAGATAGCCCTCAATGCAAAGGCTCTAGACGCAAATATTGGTGTGAGAGCTAATTCAATCAAGGAAACACTGCATGTTGGTGAAGGGCATATTGAAGAAGGATCAGCCGAGTGGTTCTTGTGGGAGAACAACTCCATTTGGCTCACTAACTTCACACACCATCAGGCTTCCAAGCAGCTCTCAAGGAAACTCAGTTTTCACACTCTATGCTTAGTGCCCTTTGAGTGCATTATCTAGGAATGAACCTGGTAGAGCATCCCACACAAACGAATGCTCCACATGCGGGTTTCACATGCCACCAACTCCACATTCACAGGCAACTTCAGCGCCACAGCCGTTTTCAGATAGCCCTCAATGCAAAGGCTCTAGACGCAAATATTGGTGTGAGAGCTAATTCAATCAAGGAAACACTGCATGTTGGTGAAGGGCATATTGAAGAAGGATCAGCCGAGTGGTTCTTGTGGGAGAACAACTCCATTTGGCTCACTAACTTCACACACCATCAGGCTTCCAAGCAGCTCTCAAGGAAACTCAGTTTTCACACTCTATGCTTAATGCCCTTTGTGTGCCTAGAACTGAAATGAAGCTTGGTCAGCATCCCACACAAACGAATGCTCCACATGCGGGTTTCACATGCCACCAACTCCACATTCACAGGCAACTTCAGCGCCACAGCCGTTTTCAGATAGCCCTCAATGCAAAGGCTCTAGACGCAAATATTGGTGTGAGAGCTAATTCAATCAAGGAAACACTGCATGTTGGTGAAGGGCATATTGAAGAAGGATCAGCCGAGTGGTTCTTGTGGGAGAACAACTCCATTTGGCTCACTAACTTCACACACCATCAGGCTTCCAAGCAGCTCTCAAGGAAACTCAGTTTTCACACTCTATGCTTAGTGCCCTTTGAGTGCATTATCTAGGAATGAACCTGGTAGAGCATCCCACACAAACGAATGCTCCACATGCGGGTTTCACATGCCACCAACTCCACATTCACAGGCAACTTCAGCGCCACAGCCGTTTTCAGATAGCCCTCAATGCAAAGGCTCTAGACGCAAATATTGGTGTGAGAGCTAATTCAATCAAGGAAACACTGCATGTGGGTGAAGGGCATATTGAAGAAGGATCAGCCGAGTGGTTCTTGTGGGAGAACAACTCCATTTGGCTCACTAACTTCACACACCATCAGGCTTCCAAGCAGCTCTCAAGGAAACTCAGTTTTCACACTCTATGCTTAGTGCCCTTTGTATGGCTAGGACTGAAATGAACCTGGTAGAGCATCCCACACAAACGAATGTTCCACATGCGGGTTTCACATGCCACCAACTCCACATTCACAGGCAACTTCAGCGCCACAGCCGTTTTCAGATAGCCCTCAATGCAAAGGCTCTAGACGCAAATATTGGTGTGAGAGCTAATTCAATCAAGGAAACACTGCATGTTGGTGAAGGGCATATTGAAGAAGGATCAGCCAAGTGGTTCTTGTGGGAGAACAACTCCATTTGGCTCACTAACTTCACACACCATCAGGCTTCCAAGCAGCTCTCAAGGAAACTCAGTTTTCACACTCTATGCTTAGTGCCCTTTGAGTGCATTATCTAGGAATGAACCTGGTAGAGCATCCCACACAAACGAATGCTCCACATGCGGGTTTCACATGCCACCAACTCCACATTCACAGGCAACTTCAGCGCCACAGCCGTTTTCAGATAGCCCTCAATGCAAAGGCTCTAGACGCAAATATTGGTGTGAGAGCTAATTCAATCAAGAAAACACTGCATGTTGGTGAAGGGCATATTGAAGAAGGATCAGCCGAGTGGTTCTTGTGGGAGAACAACTCCATTTGGCTCACTAACTTCACACACCATCAGGCTTCCAAGCAGCTCTCAAGGAAACTCAGTTTTCACACTCTATGCTTAGTGCCCTTTGTATGGCTAGGACTGAAATGAACCTGGTAGAGCATCCCACACAAACGAATGTTCCACATGCGGGTTTCACATGCCACCAACTCCACATTCACAGGCAACTTCAGCGCCACAGCCGTTTTCAGATAGCCCTCAATGCAAAGGCTCTAGACGCAAATATTGGTGTGAGAGCTAATTCAATCAAGGAAACACTGCATGTTGGTGAAGGGCATATTGAAGAAGGATCAGCCGAGTGGTTCTTGTGGGAGAACAACTCCATTTGGCTCCCTAACTTCACACACCATCAGGCTTCCAAGCAGCTCTCAAGGAAACTCAGTTTTCACACTCTATGCTTAGTGCCCTTTGTATGGCTAGGACTGAAATGAACCTGGTAGAGCATCCCACACAAACGAATGTTCCACATGCGGGTTTCACATGCCACCAACTCCACATTCACAGGCAACTTCAGCGCCACAGCCGTTTTCAGATAGCCCTCAATGCAAAGGCTCTAGACGCAAATATTGGTGTGAGAGCTAATTCAATCAAGGAAACACTGCATGTTGGTGAAGGGCATATTGAAGAAGGATCAGCCGAGTGGTTCTTGTGGGAGAACAACTCCATTTGGCTCCCTAACTTCACACACCATCAGGCTTCCAAGCAGCTCTCAAAGAAACTCAGTTTTCACACTCTATGCTTAGTGCCCTTTGTGTGCCTAGGACTGAAATGAAGCTTGGTCAGCATCCCACACAAACGAATGCTCCACATGCGGGTTTCACATGCCACCAACTCCACATTCACAGGCAACTTCAGCGCCACAGCCGTTTTCAGATAGCCCTCAATGCAAAGGCTCTAGACGCAAATATTGGTGTGAGAGCTAATTCAATCAAGGAAACACTGCATGTTGGTGAAGGGCATATTGAAGAAGGATCAGCCGAGTGGTTCTTGTGGGAGAACAACTCCATTTGGCTCCCTAACTTCACACACCATCAGGCTTCCAAGCAGCTCTCAAGGAAACTCAGTTTTCACACTCTATGCTTAGTGCCCTTTGAGTGCATTATCTAGGAATGAACCTGGTAGAGCATCCCACACAAACGAATGCTCCACATGCGGGTTTCACATGCCACCAACTCCACATTCACAGGCAACTTCAGCGCCACAGCCGTTTTCAGATAGCCCTCAATGCAAAGGCTCTAGACGCAAATATTGGTGTGAGAGCTAATTCAATCAAGGAAACACTGCATGTTGGTGAAGGGCATATTGAAGAAGGATCAGCCGAGTGGTTCTTGTGGGAGAACAACTCCATTTGGCTCACTAACTTCACACACCATCAGGCTTCCAAGCAGCTCTCAAGGAAACTCAGTTTTCACACTCTATGTTTAGTGCCCTTTGAGTGCATTATCTAGGAATGAACCTGGTAGAGCATCCCACACAAACGAATGCTCCACATGCGGGTTTCACATGCCACCAACTCCACATTCACAGGCAACTTCAGCGCCACAGCCGTTTTCAGATAGTTCACAATGCAAAGGCTCTAGACGCAAATATTGGTGTGAGAGCTAATTCAATCAAGGAAACACTGCATGTGGGTGAAGGGCATATTGAAGAAGGATCAGCCGAGTGGTTCTTGTGGGAGAACAACTCCATTTGGCTCACTAACTTCACACACCATCAGGCTTCCAAGCAGCTCTCAAGGAAACTCAGTTTTCACACTCAATGCTTAGTGCCCTTTGTGTGCCTAGGACTGAAATGAAGCTTGGTCAGCATCCCACACAAACGAATGCTCCACATGCGGGTTTCACATGCCACCAACTCCACATTAACAGGCAACTTCAGCGCCACAGCCGTTTTCAGATAGCCCTCAATGCAAAGGCTCTAGACGCAAATATTGGTGTGAGAGCTAATTCAATCAAGGAAACACTGCATGTTGGTGAAGGGCATATTGAAGAAGGATCAGCCGAGTGGTTCTTGTGGGAGAACAACTCCATTTGGCTCACTAACTTCACACACCATCAGGCTTCCAAGCAGCTCTCAAGGAAACTCAGTTTTCACACTCTATGTTTAGTGCCCTTTGAGTGCATTATCTAGGAATGAACCTGGTAGAGCATCCCACACAAACGAATGCTCCACATGTGGGTTTCACATGCCACCAACTCCACATTCACAGGCAACTTCAGCGCCACAGCCGTTTTCAGATAAACCACAATGCAAAGGCTCTAGACGCAAATATTGGTGTGAGAGCTAATTCAATCAAGGAAACACTGCATGTTGGTGAAGGGCATGTTGAAGAAGGATCAGCCGAGTGGTTCTTGTGGGAGAACAACTCAATTTGGCTCCCTAACTTCACACACCATCAGGCTTCCAAGCAGCTCTCAAGGAAACTCAGTTTTCACACTCTATGTTTAGTGCCCTTTGAGTGCATTATCTAGGAATGAACCTGGTAGAGCATCCCACACAAACGAATGCTCCACATGCGGGTTTCACATGCCACCAACTCCACATTCACAGGCAACTTCAGCGCCACAGCCGTTTTCAGATAGCCCTCAATGCAAAGGCTCTAGACGCAAATATTGGTGTGAGAGCTAATTCAATCAAGGAAACACTGCATGTTGGTGAAGGGCATATTGAAGAAGGATCAGCCGAGTGGTTCTTGTGGGAGAACAACTCCATTTGGCTCACTAACTTCACACACCATCAGGCTTCCAAGCAGCTCTCAAGGAAACTCAGTTTTCACACTCTATGTTTAGTGCCCTTTGAGTGCATTATCTAGGAATGAACCTGGTAGAGCATCCCACACAAACGAATGCTCCACATGCGGGTTTCACATGCCACCAACTCCACATTCACAGGCAACTTCAGCGCCACAGCCGTTTTCAGATAGCCCTCAATGCAAAGGCTCTAGACGCAAATATTGGTGTGAGAGCTAATTCAATCAAGGAAACACTGCATGTTGGTGAAGGGCATATTGAAGAAGGATCAGCA
>NW_026699787.1:0-40143 GCF_030435755.1 Ochotona princeps | reverse complement strand
GGGCTATCTGAAAATGGCTGTGGCGCTGAAGTTGCCTGTGAATGTGGAGTTGGTGGCATGTGAAACCTGCACGTGGAGCATTCGTTTGTGTGGGATGCTCTACCAGGTTCATTCCTAGATAATGCAGTGAAAGGGCACTAAGCATAGAGTGTGAAAACTGAGTTTCCTTGAGAGCTGCTTGGAAGCCTGATGGTGTGTGAAGTTAGTGAGGCAAATGGAGTTGTTCTCCCACAAGAACCACTTGGTTGATCCTTCTTCAATATGCCCTTCACCAACATGCAGTGTTTCCTTGATTGAATTAGCTCTCACACCAATATTTGCGTCTAGAGCCTTTGCATTGAGGGCTATCTGAAAACGGCTGTGGCGCTGAAGTTGCCTGTGAATGTGGAGTTGGTGGCATGTGAAACCCGCATGTGGAGCATTCGTTTGTGTGGGATGCTCACCAAGCTTCATTTCAGTCCTAGGCACTCAAAGGGCACTAAGCATAGAGTGTGAAAACTGAGTTTCCTTGAGAGCTGCTTGGAAGCCTGATGGTGTGTGAAGTTAGTGAGGCAAATGGAGTTGTTCTCCCACAAGAACCACTCGGCTGATCCTTCTTCAATATGCCCTTCACCAACATGCAGTGTTTCCTTGATTGAATTAGCTCTCACACCAATATTTGCGTCTAGAGCCTTTGCATTGAGGGCTATCTGAAAACGGCTGTGGCGCTGAAGTTGCCTGTGAATGTGGAGTTGGTGGCATGTGAAACCCGCATGTGGAGCATTCGTTTGTGTGGGATGCTCACCAAGCTTCATTTCAGTCCTAGGCACACAAAGGGCACTAAGCATAGAGTGTGAAAACTGAGTTTCCTTGAGAGCTGCTTGGAAACCTGATGATGTGTGAAGTTAGTGAGCCAAATGGAGTTGTTCTCCCACAAGAACCACTCGGCTGATCCTTCTTCAATATGCCCTTCACCAACATGCAGTGTTTCCTTGATTGAATTAGCTCTCACACCAATATTTGCATCTAGAGCCTTTGCATTGAGGGCTATCTGAAAATGGCTGTGGCGCTGAAGTTGCCTGTGAATGTGGAGTTGGTGGCATGTGAAACCCGCATGTGGAGCATTCGTTTGTGTGGGATACTCTACCAGGTTCATTCCTAGATAATGCACTCAAAGGGTACTAAGCATAGAGTGTGAAAACTGAGTTTCCTTGAGAGCTGCTTGGAAGCCTGATGGTGTGTGAAGTTAGTGAGCCAAATGGAGTTGTTCTCCCACAAGAACCACTCGGCTGATCCTTCTTCAATATGCCCTTCACCAACATGCAGTGTTTCCTTGATTGAATTAGCTCTCACACCAATATTTGCATCTAGAGCCTTTGCATTGAGGGCTATCTGAAAATGGCTGTGGCGCTGAAGTTGCCTGTGAATGTGGAGTTGGTGGCATGTGAAACCCGCATGTGGAGCATTCGTTTGTGTGGGATGCTCTACCAGGTTCATTCCTAGATAATGCACTCAAAGGGCACTAAGCATAGAGTGTGAAAACTGAGTTTCCTTGAGAGCTGCTTGGAAACCTGATGGTGTGTGAAGTTAGTGAGCCAAATGGAGTTGTTCTCCCACAAGAACCACTCGGCTGATCCTTCTTCAATATGCCCTTCACCAACATGCAGTGTTTCCTTGATTGAATTAGCTCTCACACCAATATCTGCGTCTAGAGCCTTTGCATTGAGGGCTATCTGAAAACGGCTGTGGCGCTGAAGTTGCCTGTGAATGTTCAGTTGGTGGCATGTGAAGCCCGCATGTGGAGCATTCGTTTGTGTGGGATGCTCTACCAGGTTCATTCCTACATAATGCAGTGAAAGGGCACTAAGCATAGAGTGTGAAAACTGAGTTTCCTTGAGAGCTGCTTGGAAGCCTGATGGTGTGTGAAGTTAGTGAGGCAAATGGAGTTGTTCTCCCACAAGAACCACTTGGCTAATCCTTCTTCAATATGCCCTTCACCAACATGCAGTGTTTCCTTGATTGAATTAGCTCTCACACCAATATTTGCGTCTAGAGCCCTTGCTTGAGGGCTATCTGAAAATGGCTGTGGCGCTGAAGTTGCCTGTGAATGTGGAGTTGGTGGCATGTGAAACCTGCACGTGGAGCATTCGTTTGTGTGGGATGCTCTACCAGGTTCATTCCTAGATAATGCAGTGAAAGGGCACTAAGCATAGAGTGTGAAAACTGAGTTTCCTTGAGAGCTGCTTGGAAGCCTGATGGTGTGTGAAGTTAGTGAGGCAAATGGAGTTGTTCTCCCACAAGAACCACTTGGTTGCTCGTTCTTCAATATGCCCTTCACCAACATGCAGTGTTTCCTTGATTGAATTAGCTCTCACACCAATATTTGCGTCTAGAGCCTTTGCATTGAGGGCTATCTGAAAACGGCTGTGGCGCTGAAGTTGCCTGTGAATGTGGAGTTGGTGGCATGTGAAACCCGCATGTGGAGCATTCGTTTGTGTGGGATGCTCACCAAGCTTCATTTCAGTCCTAGGCACACAAAGGGCACTAAGCATAGAGTGTGAAAACTGAGTTTCCTTGAGAGCTGCTTGGAAACCTGATGATGTGTGAAGTTAGTGAGCCAAATGGAGTTGTTCTCCCACAAGAACCACTCGGCTGATCCTTCTTCAATATGCCCTTCACCAACATGCAGTGTTTCCTTGATTGAATTAGCTCTCACACCAATATTTGCATCTAGAGCCTTTGCATTGAGGGCTATCTGAAAATGGCTGTGGCGCTGAAGTTGCCTGTGAATGTGGAGTTGGTGGCATGTGAAAACCCGCATGTGGAGCATTCGTTTGTGTGGGATGCTCAGCAAGCTTCATTTCAGTCCTAGGCACTCAAAGGGTACTAAGCATAGAGTGTGAAAACTGAGTTTCCTTGAGAGCTGCTTGGAAGCCTGATGGTGTGTGAAGTTAGTGAGCCAAATGGAGTTGTTCTCCCACAAGAACCACTCGGCTGATCCTTCTTCAATATGCCCTTCACCAACATGCAGTGTTTCCTTGATTGAATTAGCTCTCACACCAATATTTGCATCTAGAGCCTTTGCATTGAGGGCTATCTGAAAACGGCTGTGGCGCTGAAGTTGCCTGTGAATGTGGAGTTGGTTGCATGTGAAACCCGCATGTGGAGCATTCGTTTGTGTGGGATGCTCTACCAGGTTCATTCCTAGATAATGCACTCAAAGGGCACTAAGCATAGAGTGTGAAAACTGAGTTTCCTTGAGAGCTGCTTGGAAGCCTGATGGTGTGTGAAGTTAGTGAGCCAAATGGAGTTGTTCTCCCACAAGAACCACTCGGTTGATCCTTCTTCAATATGCCCTTCACCAACATGCAGTGTTTCCTTGATTGAATTATCTCTCACACCAATATTTGCGTCTAGAGCCTTTGCATTGAGGGCTATCTGAAAACGGCTGTGGCGCTGAAGTTGCTTGTGAATGTGGAGTTGGTGGCATGTGAAACCCGCATGTGGAGCATTCATTTGTGTGAGATGCTCAGCAAGCTTCATTTCAGTCCTAGGCACACAAAGGGCACTAAGCATAGAGTGTGAAAACTGAGTTTCCTTGAGAGCTGCTTGGAAACCTGATGGTGTGTGAAGTTAGTGAGCCAAATGGAGTTGTTCTCCCACAAGAACCACTCGGCTGATCCTTCTTCAATATGCCCTTCACCAACATGCAGTGTTTCCTTGATTGAATTAGCTCTCACACCAATATTTGCGTCTAGAGCCTTTGCATTGAGGGCTATCTGAAAATGGCTGTGGCGCTGAAGTTGCCTGTGAATGTGGAATTGGTGGCATGTGAAACCCGCATGTGGAGCATTCGTTAGTGTGGGATGCTCACCAAGCTTCATTTCAGTCGTAGAAACTCAAAGGGCACTAAGCATAGAGTGTGAAACCTGAGTTTCCTTGAGAGCTGCTTGGAAGCCTGATGGTGTGTGAAGTTAGTGAGCCAAATGGAGTTGTTCTCCCACAAGAACCACTCGGCTGATCCTTCTTCAATATGCCCTTCACCAACATGCAGTGTTTCCTTGATTGAATTAGCTCTCACACCAATATTTGCGTCTAGAGCCTTTGCATTGAGGGCTATCTGAAAACGGCTGTGGCGCTGAAGTTGCTTGTGAATGTGGAGTTGGTGGCATGTGAAACCCGCATGTGGAGCATTCATTTGTGTGAGATGCTCAGCAAGCTTCATTTCAGTCCTAGGCACACAAAGGGCACTAAGCATAGAGTGTGAAAACTGAGTTTCCTTGAGAGCTGCTTGGAAACCTGATGGTGTGTGAAGTTAGTGAGCCAAATGGAGTTGTTCTCCCACAAGAACCACTCGGCTGATCCTTCTTCAATATGCCCTTCACCAACATGCAGTGTTTCCTTGATTGAATTAGCTCTCACACCAATATTTGCGTCTAGAGCCTTTGCATTGAGGGCTATCTGAAAATGGCTGTGGCGCTGAAGTTGCCTGTGAATGTGGAATTGGTGGCATGTGAAACCCGCATGTGGAGCATTCGTTAGTGTGGGATGCTCACCAAGCTTCATTTCAGTCGTAGAAACTCAAAGGGCACTAAGCATAGAGTGTGAAACCTGAGTTTCCTTGAGAGCTGCTTGGAAGCCTGATGGTGTGTGAAGTTAGTGAGCCAAATGGAGTTGTTCTCCCACAAGAACCACTCGGCTGATCCTTCTTCAATATGCCCTTCACCAACATGCAGTGTTTCCTTGATTGAATTAGCTCTCACACCAATATTTGCGTCTAGAGCCTTTGCATTGAGGGCTATCTGAAAACGGCTGTGGCGCTGAAGTTGCCTGTGAATGTGGAGTTGGTGGCATGTGAAACCCGCATGTGGAGCATTCGTTTATGTAGGATGCTCACCAAGCTTCATTTCAGTCCTAGGCACACAAAGGGCACTAAGCATAGAGTGTGAAAACTGAGTTTCCTTGAGAGCTGCTTGGAAGCCTGATGGTGTGTGAAGTTAGTGAGCCAAATGGAGTTGTTCTCCCACAAGAACCACTCGGCTGATCCTTCTTCAATATGCCCTTCACCAACAGGCAGTGTTTCCTTGATTGAATTAGCTCTCACACCAATATTTGCGTCTAGAGCCTTTGCATTGAGGGCTATCTGAAAATGGCTGTGGCGCTGAAGTTGCCTGTGAATGTGGAGTTGGTGGCATGTGAAACCTGCATGTGGAGCATTCGTTTGTGTGGGATGCTCTACCAGGTTCATTCCTAGATAATGCACTCAAAGGACACTAAGCATAGAGTGTGAAAACTGAGTTTCCTTGAGAGCTGCTTGGAAGCCTGATGGTGTGTGAAGTTAGTGAGCCAAATGGAGTTGTTCTCCCACAAGAACCACTCGGCTGATCCTTCTTCAATATGCCCTTCACCAACATGCAGTGTTTCCTTGATTGAATTAGCTCTCACACCAATATTTGCGTCTAGAGCCTTTGCATTGAGGGCTATCTGAAAATGGCTGTGGCGCTGAAGTTGCCTGTGAATGTGGAGTTGGTGGCATGTGGAACCCGCATGTGGAGCATTCTTTTGTGTGGGATGCTCTACCAGGTTCATTCCTAGATAATGCACTCAAAGGGCACTAAGCATAGAGTGTGAAACCTGAGTTTCCTTGAGAGCTGCTTGGAAGCCTGATGGTGTGTGAAGTTAGTGAGCCAAATGGAGTTGTTCTCCCACAAGAACCACTCGGCTGATCCTTCTTCAATATGCCCTTCACCAACATGCAGTGTTTCCTTGATTGAATTAGCTCTCACACCAATATCTGCGTCTAGAGCCTTTGCATTGAGGGCTATCGGAAAACGGCTGTGGCGCTGAAGTTGCCTGTGAATGTGGAGTTGGTGGCATGTGGAACCCGCATGTGGAGCATTATTTTGTGTGGGATACTCTACCAGGTTCATTCCTAGATAATGCACTCAAAGGGCACTAAGCATAGAGTGTGAAAACTGAGTTTCCTTGAGAGCTGCTTGGAAGCCTGATGGTGTGTGAAGTTAGTGAGCCAAATGGAGTTGTTCTCCCACAAGAACCACTCGGCTGATCCTTCTTCAATATGCCCTTCACCAACATGCAGTGTTTCCTTGATTGAATTAGCTCTCACACCAATATTTGCGTCTAGAGCCTTTGCATTGAGGGCTATCTGAAAACGGCTGTGGCGCTGAAGTTGCCTGAGAATGTGGAGTTGGTGGCATGTGGAACCCGCATGTGGAGCATTCTTTTGTGTGGGATGCTCTACCAGGTTCACTCCTAGATAATGCACTCAAAGGGCACTAAGCATAGAGTGTGAAAACTGAGTTTCTTGAGAGCTGCTTGGAAGCCTGATGGTGTGTGAAGTTAGTGAGCCAAATGGAGTTGTTCTCCCACAAGAACCACTTGGTTGCTCGTTCTTCAATATGCCCTTCACCAACATGCAGTGTTTCCTTGATTGAATTAGCTCTCACACCATATTTGCGTCTAGAGCCTTTGCATTGAGGGCTATCTGAAAACGGCTGTGGCGCTGAAGTTGCCTGTGAATGTGGAGTTGGTGGCATGTGAAACCCGCATGTGGAGCATTCGTTTGTGTGGGATGCTCACCAAGCTTCATTTCAGTCCTAGGCACACAAAGGGCACTAAGCATAGAGTGTGAAAACTGAGTTTCCTTGAGAGCTGCTTGGAAACCTGATGATGTGTGAAGTTAGTGAGCCAAATGGAGTTGTTCTCCCACAAGAACCACTCGGCTGATCCTTCTTCAATATGCCCTTCACCAACATGCAGTGTTTCCTTGATTGAATTAGCTCTCACACCAATATTTGCATCTAGAGCCTTTGCATTGAGGGCTATCTGAAAATGGCTGTGGCGCTGAAGTTGCCTGTGAATGTGGAGTTGGTGGCATGTGAAACCCGCATGTGGAGCATTCGTTTGTGTGGGATGCTCAGCAAGCTTCATTTCAGTCCTAGGCACTCAAAGGGTACTAAGCATAGAGTGTGAAAACTGAGTTTCCTTGAGAGCTGCTTGGAAGCCTGATGGTGTGTGAAGTTAGTGAGCCAAATGGAGTTGTTCTCCCACAAGAACCACTCGGCTGATCCTTCTTCAATATGCCCTTCACCAACATGCAGTGTTTCCTTGATTGAATTAGCTCTCACACCAATATTTGCATCTAGAGCCTTTGCATTGAGGACTATCTGAAAACGGCTGTGGCGCTGAAGTTGCCTGTGAATGTGGAGTTGGTTGCATGTGAAACCCGCATGTGGAGCATTCGTTTGTGTGGGATGCTCTACCAGGTTCATTCCTAGATAATGCACTCAAAGGGCACTAAGCATAGAGTGTGAAAACTGAGTTTCCTTGAGAGCTGCTTGGAAGCCTGATGGTGTGTGAAGTTAGTGAGCCAAATGGAGTTGTTCTCCCACAAGAACCACTCGGTTGATCCTTCTTCAATATGCCCTTCACCAACATGCAGTGTTTCCTTGATTGAATTATCTCTCACACCAATATTTGCGTCTAGAGCCTTTGCATTGAGGGCTATCTGAAAACGGCTGTGGCGCTGAAGTTGCTTGTGAATGTGGAGTTGGTGGCATGTGAAACCCGCATGTGGAGCATTCATTTGTGTGAGATGCTCAGCAAGCTTCATTTCAGTCCTAGGCACACAAAGGGCACTAAGCATAGAGTGTGAAAACTGAGTTTCCTTGAGAGCTGCTTGGAAACCTGATGGTGTGTGAAGTTAGTGAGCCAAATGGAGTTGTTCTCCCACAAGAACCACTCGGCTGATCCTTCTTCAATATGCCCTTCACCAACATGCAGTGTTTCCTTGATTGAATTAGCTCTCACACCAATATTTGCGTCTAGAGCCTTTGCATTGAGGGCTATCTGAAAATGGCTGTGGCGCTGAAGTTGCCTGTGAATGTGGAATTGGTGGCATGTGAAACCCGCATGTGGAGCATTCGTTAGTGTGGGATGCTCACCAAGCTTCATTTCAGTCGTAGAAACTCAAAGGGCACTAAGCATAGAGTGTGAAACCTGAGTTTCCTTGAGAGCTGCTTGGAAGCCTGATGGTGTGTGAAGTTAGTGAGCCAAATGGAGTTGTTCTCCCACAAGAACCACTCGGCTGATCCTTCTTCAATATGCCCTTCACCAACATGCAGTGTTTCCTTGATTGAATTAGCTCTCACACCAATATTTGCGTCTAGAGCCTTTGCATTGAGGGCTATCTGAAAACGGCTGTGGCGCTGAAGTTGCTTGTGAATGTGGAGTTGGTGGCATGTGAAACCCGCATGTGGAGCATTCATTTGTGTGAGATGCTCAGCAAGCTTCATTTCAGTCCTAGGCACACAAAGGGCACTAAGCATAGAGTGTGAAAACTGAGTTTCCTTGAGAGCTGCTTGGAAACCTGATGGTGTGTGAAGTTAGTGAGCCAAATGGAGTTGTTCTCCCACAAGAACCACTCGGCTGATCCTTCTTCAATATGCCCTTCACCAACATGCAGTGTTTCCTTGATTGAATTAGCTCTCACACCAATATTTGCGTCTAGAGCCTTTGCATTGAGGGCTATCTGAAAATGGCTGTGGCGCTGAAGTTGCCTGTGAATGTGGAATTGGTGGCATGTGAAACCCGCATGTGGAGCATTCGTTAGTGTGGGATGCTCACCAAGCTTCATTTCAGTCGTAGAAACTCAAAGGGCACTAAGCATAGAGTGTGAAACCTGAGTTTCCTTGAGAGCTGCTTGGAAGCCTGATGGTGTGTGAAGTTAGTGAGCCAAATGGAGTTGTTCTCCCACAAGAACCACTCGGCTGATCCTTCTTCAATATGCCCTTCACCAACATGCAGTGTTTCCTTGATTGAATTAGCTCTCACACCAATATTTGCGTCTAGAGCCTTTGCATTGAGGGCTATCTGAAAACGGCTGTGGCGCTGAAGTTGCCTGTGAATGTGGAGTTGGTGGCATGTGAAACCCGCATGTGGAGCATTCGTTTATGTAGGATGCTCACCAAGCTTCATTTCAGTCCTAGGCACACAAAGGGCACTAAGCATAGAGTGTGAAAACTGAGTTTCCTTGAGAGCTGCTTGGAAGCCTGATGGTGTGTGAAGTTAGTGAGCCAAATGGAGTTGTTCTCCCACAAGAACCACTCGGCTGATCCTTCTTCAATATGCCCTTCACCAACAGGCAGTGTTTCCTTGATTGAATTAGCTCTCACACCAATATTTGCGTCTAGAGCCTTTGCATTGAGGGCTATCTGAAAATGGCTGTGGCGCTGAAGTTGCCTGTGAATGTGGAGTTGGTGGCATGTGAAACCTGCATGTGGAGCATTCGTTTGTGTGGGATGCTCTACCAGGTTCATTCCTAGATAATGCACTCAAAGGACACTAAGCATAGAGTGTGAAAACTGAGTTTCCTTGAGAGCTGCTTGGAAGCCTGATGGTGTGTGAAGTTAGTGAGCCAAATGGAGTTGTTCTCCCACAAGAACCACTCGGCTGATCCTTCTTCAATATGCCCTTCACCAACATGCAGTGTTTCCTTGATTGAATTAGCTCTCACACCAATATTTGCGTCTAGAGCCTTTGCATTGAGGGCTATCTGAAAATGGCTGTGGCGCTGAAGTTGCCTGTGAATGTGGAGTTGGTGGCATGTGGAACCCGCATGTGGAGCATTCTTTTGTGTGGGATGCTCTACCAGGTTCATTCCTAGATAATGCACTCAAAGGGCACTAAGCATAGAGTGTGAAACCTGAGTTTCCTTGAGAGCTGCTTGGAAGCCTGATGGTGTGTGAAGTTAGTGAGCCAAATGGAGTTGTTCTCCCACAAGAACCACTCGGCTGATCCTTCTTCAATATGCCCTTCACCAACATGCAGTGTTTCCTTGATTGAATTAGCTCTCACACCAATATCTGCGTCTAGAGCCTTTGCATTGAGGGCTATCGGAAAACGGCTGTGGCGCTGAAGTTGCCTGTGAATGTGGAGTTGGTGGCATGTGGAACCCGCATGTGGAGCATTATTTTGTGTGGGATACTCTACCAGGTTCATTCCTAGATAATGCACTCAAAGGGCACTAAGCATAGAGTGTGAAAACTGAGTTTCCTTGAGAGCTGCTTGGAAGCCTGATGGTGTGTGAAGTTAGTGAGCCAAATGGAGTTGTTCTCCCACAAGAACCACTCGGCTGATCCTTCTTCAATATGCCCTTCACCAACATGCAGTGTTTCCTTGATTGAATTAGCTCTCACACCAATATTTGCGTCTAGAGCCTTTGCATTGAGGGCTATCTGAAAACGGCTGTGGCGCTGAAGTTGCCTGAGAATGTGGAGTTGGTGGCATGTGGAACCCGCATGTGGAGCATTCTTTTGTGTGGGATGCTCTACCAGGTTCACTCCTAGATAATGCACTCAAAGGGCACTAAGCATAGAGTGTGAAAACTGAGTTTCCTTGAGAGCTGCTTGGAAGCCTGATGGTGTGTGAAGTTAGTGAGCCAAATGGAGTTGTTCTCCCACAAGAACCACTCGGCTGATCCTTCTTCAATATGCCCTTCACCAACATGCAGTGTTTCCTTGATTGAATTAGCTCTCACACCAATATCTGCGTCTAGAGCCTTTGCATTGAGGGCTATCTGAAAACGGCTGTGGCGCTGAAGTTGCCTGTGAATGTGGAGTTGGTGGCATGTGGAACCCGCATGTGGAGCATTCTTTTGTGTGGGATGCTCTACCAGGTTCATTCCTAGATAATGCACTCAAAGGGCACTAAGCATAGAGTGTGAAACCTGAGTTTCCTTGAGAGCTGCTTGGAAGCCTGATGGTGTGTGAAGTTAGTGAGCCAAATGGAGTTGTTCTCCCACAAGAACCACTCGGCTGATCCTTCTTCAATATGCCCTTCACCAACATGCAGTGTTTCCTTGATTGAATTAGCTCTCACACCAATATCTGCGTCTAGAGCCTTTGCATTGAGGGCTATCGGAAAACGGCTGTGGCGCTGAAGTTGCCTGTGAATGTGGAGTTGGTGGCATGTGAAACCCGCATGTGGAGCATTCGTTTGTGTGGGATGCTCAGCAAGCTTCATTTCAGTCCTAGGCACTCAAAGGGTACTAAGCATAGAGTGTGAAAACTGAGTTTCCTTGAGAGCTGCTTGGAAGCCTGATGGTGTGTGAAGTTAGTGAGCCAAATGGAGTTGTTCTCCCACAAGAACCACTCGGCTGATCCTTCTTCAATATGCCCTTCACCAACATGCAGTGTTTCCTTGATTGAATTAGCTCTCACACCAATATTTGCATCTAGAGCCTTTGCATTGAGGGCTATCTGAAAATGGCTGTGGCGCTGAAGTTGCCTGTGAATGTGGAGTTGGTTGCATGTGAAACCCGCATGTGGAGCATTCGTTTGTGTGGGATGCTCTACCAGGTTCATTCCTAGATAATGCACTCAAAGGGCACTAAGCATAGAGTGTGAAAACTGAGTTTCCTTGAGAGCTGCTTGGAAGCCTGATGGTGTGTGAAGTTAGTGAGCCAAATGGAGTTGTTCTCCCACAAGAACCACTCGGTTGATCCTTCTTCAATATGCCCTTCACCAACATGCAGTGTTTCGTTGATTGAATTAGCTCTCACACCAATATTTGCGTCTAGAGCCTTTGCATTGAGGGCTATCTGAAAACGGCTGTGGCGCTGAAGTTGCCTGTGAATGTGGAGTTGGTGGCATGTGAAACCCGCATGTGGAGCATTCGTTTGTGTGGGATGCTCACCAAGCTTCATTTCAGTCCTAGGCACTCAAAGGGCACTAAGCATAGAGTGTGAAAACTGAGTTTCCTTGAGAGCTGCTTGGAAGCCTGATGGTGTGTGAAGTTAGTGAGCCAAATGGAGTTGTTCTCCCACAAGAACCACTCGGCTGATCCTTCTTCAATATGCCCTTCACCAACATGCAGTGTTTCCTTGATTGAATTATCTCTCACACCAATATTTGCGTCTAGAGCCTTTGCATTGAGGGCTATCTGAAAACGGCTGTGGCGCTGAAGTTGCTTGTGAATGTGGAGTTGGTGGCATGTGAAACCCGCATGTGGAGCATTCATTTGTGTGAGATGCTCAGCAAGCTTCATTTCAGTCCTAGGCACACAAAGGGCACAAAGCATAGAGTGTGAAAACTGAGTTTCCTTGAGAGCTGCTTGGAAACCTGATGGTGTGTGAAGTTAGTGAGCCAAATGGAGTTGTTCTCCCACAAGAACCACTCGGCTGATCCTTCTTCAATATGCCCTTCACCAACATGCAGTGTTTCCTTGATTGAATTAGCTCTCACACCAATATTTGCGTCTAGAGCCTTTGCATTGAGGGCTATCTGAAAACGGCTGTGGCGCTGAAGTTGCCTGAGAATGTGGAGTTGGTGGCATGTGGAACCCGCATGTGGAGCATTCTTTTGTGTGGGATGCTCTACCAGGTTCACTCCTAGATAATGCACTCAAAGGGCACTAAGCATAGAGTGTGAAAACTGAGTTTCCTTGAGAGCTGCTTGGAAGCCTGATGGTGTGTGAAGTTAGTGAGCCAAATGGAGTTGTTCTCCCACAAGAACCACTCGGCTGATCCTTCTTCAATATGCCCTTCACCAACATGCAGTGTTTCCTTGATTGAATTAGCTCTCACACCAATATCTGCGTCTAGAGCCTTTGCATTGAGGGCTATCTGAAAACGGCTGTGGCGCTGAAGTTGCCTGTGAATGTGGAGTTGGTGGCATGTGGAACCCGCATGTGGAGCATGCGTTTGTGTGGGATGCTCTACCAGGTTCATTCCTAGATAATGCACTCAAAGGGCACTAAGCATAGAGTGTGAAACCTGAGTTTCCTTGAGAGCTGCTTGGAAGCCTGATGGTGTGTGAAGTTAGTGAGCCAAATGGAGTTGTTCTCCCACAAGAACCACTCGGCTGATCCTTCTTCAATATGCCCTTCACCAACATGCAGTGTTTCCTTGATTGAATTAGCTCTCACACCAATATCTGCGTCTAGAGCCTTTGCATTGAGGGCTATCGGAAAACGGCTGTGGCGCTGAAGTTGCCTGTGAATGTGGAGTTGGTGGCATGTGAAACCCGCATGTGGAGCATTCGTTTGTGTGGGATGCTCAGCAAGCTTCATTTCAGTCCTAGGCACTCAAAGGGTACTAAGCATAGAGTGTGAAAACTGAGTTTCCTTGAGAGCTGCTTGGAAGCCTGATGGTGTGTGAAGTTAGTGAGCCAAATGGAGTTGTTCTCCCACAAGAACCACTCGGCTGATCCTTCTTCAATATGCCCTTCACCAACATGCAGTGTTTCCTTGATTGAATTAGCTCTCACACCAATATTTGCATCTAGAGCCTTTGCATTGAGGGCTATCTGAAAATGGCTGTGGCGCTGAAGTTGCCTGTGAATGTGGAGTTGGTTGCATGTGAAACCCGCATGTGGAGCATTCGTTTGTGTGGGATGCTCTACCAGGTTCATTTCAGTCCTAGGCACTCAAAGGGTACTAAGCATAGAGTGTGAAAACTGAGTTTCCTTGAGAGCTGCTTGGAAGCCTGATGGTGTGTGAAGTTAGTGAGCCAAATGGAGTTGTTCTCCCACAAGAACCACTCGGCTGATCCTTCTTCAATATGCCCTTCACCAACATGCAGTGTTTCCTTGATTGAATTAGCTCTCACACCAATATTTGCGTCTAGAGCCTTTGCATTGAGGGCTATCTGAAAACGGCTGTGGCGCTGAAGTTGCCTGAGAATGTGGAGTTGGTGGCATGTGGAACCCGCATGTGGAGCATTCTTTTGTGTGGGATGCTCTACCAGGTTCACTCCTAGATAATGCACTCAAAGGGCACTAAGCATAGAGTGTGAAAACTGAGTTTCCTTGAGAGCTGCTTGGAAGCCTGATGGTGTGTGAAGTTAGTGAGCCAAATGGAGTTGTTCTCCCACAAGAACCACTCGGCTGATCCTTCTTCAATATGCCCTTCACCAACATGCAGTGTTTCCTTGATTGAATTAGCTCTCACACCAATATTTGCGTCTAGAGCCTTTGCATTGAGGGCTATCTGAAAACGGCTGTGGCGCTGAAGTTGCCTGTGAATGTGGAGTTGGTGGCATGTGAAACCCGCATGTGGAGCATTCGTTTATGTAGGATGCTCACCAAGCTTCATTTCAGTCCTAGGCACACAAAGGGCACTAAGCATAGAGTGTGAAAACTGAGTTTCCTTGAGAGCTGCTTGGAAGCCTGATGGTGTGTGAAGTTAGTGAGCCAAATGGAGTTGTTCTCCCACAAGAACCACTCGGCTGATCCTTCTTCAATATGCCCTTCACCAACAGGCAGTGTTTCCTTGATTGAATTAGCTCTCACACCAATATTTGCGTCTAGAGCCTTTGCATTGAGGGCTATCTGAAAATGGCTGTGGCGCTGAAGTTGCCTGTGAATGTGGAGTTGGTGGCATGTGAAACCTGCATGTGGAGCATTCGTTTGTGTGGGATGCTCTACCAGGTTCATTCCTAGATAATGCACTCAAAGGACACTAAGCATAGAGTGTGAAAACTGAGTTTCCTTGAGAGCTGCTTGGAAGCCTGATGGTGTGTGAAGTTAGTGAGCCAAATGGAGTTGTTCTCCCACAAGAACCACTCGGCTGATCCTTCTTCAATATGCCCTTCACCAACATGCAGTGTTTCCTTGATTGAATTAGCTCTCACACCAATATTTGCGTCTAGAGCCTTTGCATTGAGGGCTATCTGAAAACGGCTGTGGCGCTGAAGTTGCCTGTGAATGTGGAGTTGGTGGCATGTGGAACCCGCATGTGGAGCATTCTTTTGTGTGGGATGCTCTACCAGGTTCATTCCTAGATAATGCACTCAAAGGGCACTAAGCATAGAGTGTGAAACCTGAGTTTCCTTGAGAGCTGCTTGGAAGCCTGATGGTGTGTGAAGTTAGTGAGCCAAATGGAGTTGTTCTCCCACAAGAACCACTCGGCTGATCCTTCTTCAATATGCCCTTCACCAACATGCAGTGTTTCCTTGATTGAATTAGCTCTCACACCAATATCTGCGTCTAGAGCCTTTGCATTGAGGGCTATCGGAAAACGGCTGTGGCGCTGAAGTTGCCTGTGAATGTGGAGTTGGTGGCATGTGGAACCCGCATGTGGAGCATTATTTTGTGTGGGATACTCTACCAGGTTCATTCCTAGATAATGCACTCAAAGGGCACTAAGCATAGAGTGTGAAAACTGAGTTTCCTTGAGAGCTGCTTGGAAGCCTGATGGTGTGTGAAGTTAGTGAGCCAAATGGAGTTGTTCTCCCACAAGAACCACTCGGCTGATCCTTCTTCAATATGCCCTTCACCAACATGCAGTGTTTCCTTGATTGAATTAGCTCTCACACCAATATCTGCGTCTAGAGCCTTTGCATTGAGGGCTATCTGAAAACGGCTGTGGCGCTGAAGTTGCCTGTGAATGTGGAGTTGGTGGCATGTGAAGCCCGCATGTGGAGCATTCGTTTGTGTGGGATGCTCTACCAGGTTCATTCCTAGATAATGCACTCAAAGGACACTAAGCATAGAGTGTGAAAACTGAGTTTCCTTGAGAGCTGCTTGGAAGCCTGATGGTGTGTGAAGTTAGTGAGCCAAATGGAGTTGTTCTCCCACAAGAACCACTCGGCTGATCCTTCTTCAATATGCCCTTCACCAACATGCAGTGTTTCCTTGATTGAATTAGCTCTCACACCAATATTTGCGTCTAGAGCCTTTGCATTGAGGGCTATCTGAAAACGGCTGTGGCGCTGAAGTTGCCTGTGAATGTGGAGTTGGTGGCATGTGGAACCCGCATGTGGAGCATTCTTTTGTGTGGGATGCTCTACCAGGTTCATTCCTAGATAATGCACTCAAAGGACACTAAGCATAGAGTGTGAAAACTGAGTTTCCTTGAGAGCTGCTTGGAAGCCTGATGGTGTGTGAAGTTAGTGAGCCAAATGGAGTTGTTCTCCCACAAGAACCACTCGGCTGATCCTTCTTCAATATGCCCTTCACCAACATGCAGTGTTTCCTTGATTGAATTAGCTCTCACACCAATATCTGCGTCTAGAGCGTTTGCATTGAGGGCTATCGGAAAACGGCTGTGGCGCTGAAGTTGCCTCTGAATGTGGAGTTGGTGGCATGTGAAACCCGCATGTGGAGCATTCGTTTGTGTGGGATGCTCAGCAAGCTTCATTTCAGTCCTAGGCACTCAAAGGGTACTAAGCATAGAGTGTGAAAACTGAGTTTCCTTGAGAGCTGCTTGGAAGCCTGATGGTGTGTGAAGTTAGTGAGCCAAATGGAGTTGTTCTCCCACAAGAACCACTCGGCTGATCCTTCTTCAATATGCCCTTCACCAACATGCAGTGTTTCCTTGATTGAATTAGCTCTCACACCAATATTTGCATCTAGAGCCTTTGCATTGAGGGCTATCTGAAAATGGCTGTGGCGCTGAAGTTGCCTGTGAATGTGGAGTTGGTTGCATGTGAAACCCGCATGTGGAGCATTCGTTTGTGTGGGATGCTCTACCAGGTTCATTCCTAGATAATGCACTCAAAGGGCACTAAGCATAGAGTGTGAAAACTGAGTTTCCTTGAGAGCTGCTTGGAAGCCTGATGGTGTGTGAAGTTAGTGAGCCAAATGGAGTTGTTCTCCCACAAGAACCACTCGGCTGATCCTTCTTCAATATGCCCTTCACCAACATGCAGTGTTTCCTTGATTGAATTAGCTCTCACACCAATATCTGCGTCTAGAGCCTTTGCATTGAGGGCTATCGGAAAACGGCTGTGGCGCTGAAGTTGCCTCTGAATGTGGAGTTGGTGGCATGTGAAACCCGCATGTGGAGCATTCGTTTGTGTGGGATGCTCAGCAAGCTTCATTTCAGTCCTAGGCACTCAAAGGGTACTAAGCATAGAGTGTGAAAACTGAGTTTCCTTGAGAGCTGCTTGGAAGCCTGATGGTGTGTGAAGTTAGTGAGCCAAATGGAGTTGTTCTCCCACAAGAACCACTCGGCTGATCCTTCTTCAATATGCCCTTCACCAACATGCAGTGTTTCCTTGATTGAATTAGCTCTCACACCAATATTTGCATCTAGAGCCTTTGCATTGAGGGCTATCTGAAAATGGCTGTGGCGCTGAAGTTGCCTGTGAATGTGGAGTTGGTTGCATGTGAAACCCGCATGTGGAGCATTCGTTTGTGTGGGATGCTCTACCAGGTTCATTCCTAGATAATGCACTCAAAGGGCACTAAGCATAGAGTGTGAAAACTGAGTTTCCTTGAGAGCTGCTTGGAAGCCTGATGGTGTGTGAAGTTAGTGAGCCAAATGGAGTTGTTCTCCCACAAGAACCACTCGGTTGATCCTTCTTCAATATGCCCTTCACCAACATGCAGTGTTTCGTTGATTGAATTAGCTCTCACACCAATATTTGCGTCTAGAGCCTTTGCATTGAGGGCTATCTGAAAACGGCTGTGGCGCTGAAGTTGCCTGTGAATGTGGAGTTGGTGGCATGTGAAACCCGCATGTGGAGCATTCGTTTGTGTGGGATGCTCACCAAGCTTCATTTCAGTCCTAGGCACTCAAAGGGCACTAAGCATAGAGTGTGAAAACTGAGTTTCCTTGAGAGCTGCTTGGAAGCCTGATGGTGTGTGAAGTTAGTGAGCCAAATGGAGTTGTTCTCCCACAAGAACCACTCGGCTGATCCTTCTTCAATATGCCCTTCACCAACATGCAGTGTTTCCTTGATTGAATTATCTCTCACACCAATATTTGCGTCTAGAGCCTTTGCATTGAGGGCTATCTGAAAACGGCTGTGGCGCTGAAGTTGCTTCTGAATGTGGAGTTGGTGGCATGTGAAACCCGCATGTGGAGCATTCATTTGTGTGAGATGCTCAGCAAGCTTCATTTCAGTCCTAGGCACACAAAGGGCACTAAGCATAGAGTGTGAAAACTGAGTTTCCTTGAGAGCTGCTTGGAAACCTGATGGTGTGTGAAGTTAGTGAGCCAAATGGAGTTGTTCTCCCACAAGAACCACTCGGCTGATCCTTCTTCAATATGCCCTTCACCAACATGCAGTGTTTCCTTGATTGAATTAGCTCTCACACCAATATTTGCGTCTAGAGCCTTTGCATTGAGGGCTATCTGAAAATGGCTGTGGCGCTGAAGTTGCCTGTGAATGTGGAGTTGGTGGCATGTGAAACCCGCATGTGGAGCATTCGTTAGTGTGGGATGCTCACCAAGCTTCATTTCAGTCGTAGAAACTCAAAGGGCACTAAGCATAGAGTGTGAAACCTGAGTTTCCTTGAGAGCTGCTTGGAAGCCTGATGGTGTGTGAAGTTAGTGAGCCAAATGGAGTTGTTCTCCCACAAGAACCACTCGGCTGATCCTTCTTCAATATGCCCTTCACCAACATGCAGTGTTTCCTTGATTGAATTAGCTCTCACACCAATATTTGCGTCTAGAGCCTTTGCATTGAGGGCTATCTGAAAACGGCTGTGGCGCTGAAGTTGCCTGTGAATGTGGAGTTGGTGGCATGTGAAACCCGCATGTGGAGCATTCGTTTATGTAGGATGCTCACCAAGCTTCATTTCAGTCCTAGGCACACAAAGGGCACTAAGCATAGAGTGTGAAAACTGAGTTTCCTTGAGAGCTGCTTGGAAGCCTGATGGTGTGTGAAGTTAGTGAGCCAAATGGAGTTGTTCTCCCACAAGAACCACTCGGCTGATCCTTCTTCAATATGCCCTTCACCAACAGGCAGTGTTTCCTTGATTGAATTAGCTCTCACACCAATATTTGCGTCTAGAGCCTTTGCATTGAGGGCTATCTGAAAATGGCTGTGGCGCTGAAGTTGCCTGTGAATGTGGAGTTGGTGGCATGTGAAACCTGCATGTGGAGCATTCGTTTGTGTGGGATGCTCTACCAGGTTCATTCCTAGATAATGCACTCAAAGGACACTAAGCATAGAGTGTGAAAACTGAGTTTCCTTGAGAGCTGCTTGGAAGCCTGATGGTGTGTGAAGTTAGTGAGCCAAATGGAGTTGTTCTCCCACAAGAACCACTCGGCTGATCCTTCTTCAATATGCCCTTCACCAACATGCAGTGTTTCCTTGATTGAATTAGCTCTCACACCAATATTTGCGTCTAGAGCCTTTGCATTGAGGGCTATCTGAAAACGGCTGTGGCGCTGAAGTTGCCTGTGAATGTGGAGTTGGTGGCATGTGGAACCCGCATGTGGAGCATTCTTTTGTGTGGGATGCTCTACCAGGTTCATTCCTAGATAATGCACTCAAAGGGCACTAAGCATAGAGTGTGAAACCTGAGTTTCCTTGAGAGCTGCTTGGAAGCCTGATGGTGTGTGAAGTTAGTGAGCCAAATGGAGTTGTTCTCCCACAAGAACCACTCGGCTGATCCTTCTTCAATATGCCCTTCACCAACATGCAGTGTTTCCTTGATTGAATTAGCTCTCACACCAATATCTGCGTCTAGAGCCTTTGCATTGAGGGCTATCGGAAAACGGCTGTGGCGCTGAAGTTGCCTGTGAATGTGGAGTTGGTGGCATGTGGAACCCGCATGTGGAGCATTATTTTGTGTGGGATACTCTACCAGGTTCATTCCTAGATAATGCACTCAAAGGGCACTAAGCATAGAGTGTGAAAACTGAGTTTCCTTGAGAGCTGCTTGGAAGCCTGATGGTGTGTGAAGTTAGTGAGCCAAATGGAGTTGTTCTCCCACAAGAACCACTCGGCTGATCCTTCTTCAATATGCCCTTCACCAACATGCAGTGTTTCCTTGATTGAATTAGCTCTCACACCAATATCTGCGTCTAGAGCCTTTGCATTGAGGGCTATCTGAAAACGGCTGTGGCGCTGAAGTTGCCTGTGAATGTGGAGTTGGTGGCATGTGAAGCCCGCATGTGGAGCATTCGTTTGTGTGGGATGCTCTACCAGGTTCATTCCTAGATAATGCACTCAAAGGACACTAAGCATAGAGTGTGAAAACTGAGTTTCCTTGAGAGCTGCTTGGAAGCCTGATGGTGTGTGAAGTTAGTGAGCCAAATGGAGTTGTTCTCCCACAAGAACCACTCGGCTGATCCTTCTTCAATATGCCCTTCACCAACATGCAGTGTTTCCTTGATTGAATTAGCTCTCACACCAATATTTGCGTCTAGAGCCTTTGCATTGAGGGCTATCTGAAAACGGCTGTGGCGCTGAAGTTGCCTGTGAATGTGGAGTTGGTGGCATGTGGAACCCGCATGTGGAGCATTCTTTTGTGTGGGATGCTCTACCAGGTTCATTCCTAGATAATGCACTCAAAGGACACTAAGCATAGAGTGTGAAAACTGAGTTTCCTTGAGAGCTGCTTGGAAGCCTGATGGTGTGTGAAGTTAGTGAGCCAAATGGAGTTGTTCTCCCACAAGAACCACTCGGCTGATCCTTCTTCAATATGCCCTTCACCAACATGCAGTGTTTCCTTGATTGAATTAGCTCTCACACCAATATCTGCGTCTAGAGCGTTTGCATTGAGGGCTATCGGAAAACGGCTGTGGCGCTGAAGTTGCCTCTGAATGTGGAGTTGGTGGCATGTGAAACCCGCATGTGGAGCATTCGTTTGTGTGGGATGCTCAGCAAGCTTCATTTCAGTCCTAGGCACTCAAAGGGTACTAAGCATAGAGTGTGAAAACTGAGTTTCCTTGAGAGCTGCTTGGAAGCCTGATGGTGTGTGAAGTTAGTGAGCCAAATGGAGTTGTTCTCCCACAAGAACCACTCGGCTGATCCTTCTTCAATATGCCCTTCACCAACATGCAGTGTTTCCTTGATTGAATTAGCTCTCACACCAATATTTGCATCTAGAGCCTTTGCATTGAGGGCTATCTGAAAATGGCTGTGGCGCTGAAGTTGCCTGTGAATGTGGAGTTGGTTGCATGTGAAACCCGCATGTGGAGCATTCGTTTGTGTGGGATGCTCTACCAGGTTCATTCCTAGATAATGCACTCAAAGGGCACTAAGCATAGAGTGTGAAAACTGAGTTTCCTTGAGAGCTGCTTGGAAGCCTGATGGTGTGTGAAGTTAGTGAGCCAAATGGAGTTGTTCTCCCACAAGAACCACTCGGCTGATCCTTCTTCAATATGCCCTTCACCAACATGCAGTGTTTCCTTGATTGAATTAGCTCTCACACCAATATCTGCGTCTAGAGCCTTTGCATTGAGGGCTATCGGAAAACGGCTGTGGCGCTGAAGTTGCCTCTGAATGTGGAGTTGGTGGCATGTGAAACCCGCATGTGGAGCATTCGTTTGTGTGGGATGCTCAGCAAGCTTCATTTCAGTCCTAGGCACTCAAAGGGTACTAAGCATAGAGTGTGAAAACTGAGTTTCCTTGAGAGCTGCTTGGAAGCCTGATGGTGTGTGAAGTTAGTGAGCCAAATGGAGTTGTTCTCCCACAAGAACCACTCGGCTGATCCTTCTTCAATATGCCCTTCACCAACATGCAGTGTTTCCTTGATTGAATTAGCTCTCACACCAATATTTGCATCTAGAGCCTTTGCATTGAGGGCTATCTGAAAATGGCTGTGGCGCTGAAGTTGCCTGTGAATGTGGAGTTGGTTGCATGTGAAACCCGCATGTGGAGCATTCGTTTGTGTGGGATGCTCTACCAGGTTCATTCCTAGATAATGCACTCAAAGGGCACTAAGCATAGAGTGTGAAAACTGAGTTTCCTTGAGAGCTGCTTGGAAGCCTGATGGTGTGTGAAGTTAGTGAGCCAAATGGAGTTGTTCTCCCACAAGAACCACTCGGTTGATCCTTCTTCAATATGCCCTTCACCAACATGCAGTGTTTCGTTGATTGAATTAGCTCTCACACCAATATTTGCGTCTAGAGCCTTTGCATTGAGGGCTATCTGAAAACGGCTGTGGCGCTGAAGTTGCCTGTGAATGTGGAGTTGGTGGCATGTGAAACCCGCATGTGGAGCATTCGTTTGTGTGGGATGCTCACCAAGCTTCATTTCAGTCCTAGGCACTCAAAGGGCACTAAGCATAGAGTGTGAAAACTGAGTTTCCTTGAGAGCTGCTTGGAAGCCTGATGGTGTGTGAAGTTAGTGAGCCAAATGGAGTTGTTCTCCCACAAGAACCACTCGGCTGATCCTTCTTCAATATGCCCTTCACCAACATGCAGTGTTTCCTTGATTGAATTATCTCTCACACCAATATTTGCGTCTAGAGCCTTTGCATTGAGGGCTATCTGAAAACGGCTGTGGCGCTGAAGTTGCTTCTGAATGTGGAGTTGGTGGCATGTGAAACCCGCATGTGGAGCATTCATTTGTGTGAGATGCTCAGCAAGCTTCATTTCAGTCCTAGGCACACAAAGGGCACTAAGCATAGAGTGTGAAAACTGAGTTTCCTTGAGAGCTGCTTGGAAACCTGATGGTGTGTGAAGTTAGTGAGCCAAATGGAGTTGTTCTCCCACAAGAACCACTCGGCTGATCCTTCTTCAATATGCCCTTCACCAACATGCAGTGTTTCCTTGATTGAATTAGCTCTCACACCAATATTTGCGTCTAGAGCCTTTGCATTGAGGGCTATCTGAAAATGGCTGTGGCGCTGAAGTTGCCTGTGAATGTGGAGTTGGTGGCATGTGAAACCCGCATGTGGAGCATTCGTTAGTGTGGGATGCTCACCAAGCTTCATTTCAGTCGTAGAAACTCAAAGGGCACTAAGCATAGAGTGTGAAACCTGAGTTTCCTTGAGAGCTGCTTGGAAGCCTGATGGTGTGTGAAGTTAGTGAGCCAAATGGAGTTGTTCTCCCACAAGAACCACTCGGCTGATCCTTCTTCAATATGCCCTTCACCAACATGCAGTGTTTCCTTGATTGAATTAGCTCTCACACCAATATTTGCGTCTAGAGCCTTTGCATTGAGGGCTATCTGAAAACGGCTGTGGCGCTGAAGTTGCCTGTGAATGTGGAGTTGGTGGCATGTGAAACCCGCATGTGGAGCATTCGTTTATGTAGGATGCTCACCAAGCTTCATTTCAGTCCTAGGCACACAAAGGGCACTAAGCATAGAGTGTGAAAACTGAGTTTCCTTGAGAGCTGCTTGGAAGCCTGATGGTGTGTGAAGTTAGTGAGCCAAATGGAGTTGTTCTCCCACAAGAACCACTCGGCTGATCCTTCTTCAATATGCCCTTCACCAACAGGCAGTGTTTCCTTGATTGAATTAGCTCTCACACCAATATTTGCGTCTAGAGCCTTTGCATTGAGGGCTATCTGAAAATGGCTGTGGCGCTGAAGTTGCCTGTGAATGTGGAGTTGGTGGCATGTGAAACCTGCATGTGGAGCATTCGTTTGTGTGGGATGCTCTACCAGGTTCATTCCTAGATAATGCACTCAAAGGACACTAAGCATAGAGTGTGAAAACTGAGTTTCCTTGAGAGCTGCTTGGAAGCCTGATGGTGTGTGAAGTTAGTGAGCCAAATGGAGTTGTTCTCCCACAAGAACCACTCGGCTGATCCTTCTTCAATATGCCCTTCACCAACATGCAGTGTTTCCTTGATTGAATTAGCTCTCACACCAATATTTGCGTCTAGAGCCTTTGCATTGAGGGCTATCTGAAAACGGCTGTGGCGCTGAAGTTGCCTGTGAATGTGGAGTTGGTGGCATGTGGAACCCGCATGTGGAGCATTCGTTTGTGTGGGATGCTCTACCAGGTTCATTCCTAGATAATGCACTCAAAGGGCACTAAGCATAGAGTGTGAAACCTGAGTTTCCTTGAGAGCTGCTTGGAAGCCTGATGGTGTGTGAAGTTAGTGAGCCAAATGGAGTTGTTCTCCCACAAGAACCACTCGGCTGATCCTTCTTCAATATGCCCTTCACCAACATGCAGTGTTTCCTTGATTGAATTAGCTCTCACACCAATATCTGCGTCTAGAGCCTTTGCATTGAGGGCTATCGGAAAACGGCTGTGGCGCTGAAGTTGCCTGTGAATGTGGAGTTGGTGGCATGTGGAACCCGCATGTGGAGCATTATTTTGTGTGGGATACTCTACCAGGTTCATTCCTAGATAATGCACTCAAAGGGCACTAAGCATAGAGTGTGAAAACTGAGTTTCCTTGAGAGCTGCTTGGAAGCCTGATGGTGTGTGAAGTTAGTGAGCCAAATGGAGTTGTTCTCCCACAAGAACCACTCGGCTGATCCTTCTTCAATATGCCCTTCACCAACAGGCAGTGTTTCCTTGATTGAATTAGCTCTCACACCAATATTTGCGTCTAGAGCCTTTGCATTGAGGGCTATCTGAAAACGGCTGTGGCGCTGAAGTTGCCTGAGAATGTGGAGTTGGTGGCATGTGGAACCCGCATGTGGAGCATTCTTTTGTGTGGGATGCTCTACCAGGTTCACTCCTAGATAATGCACTCAAAGGGCACTAAGCATAGAGTGTGAAAACTGAGTTTCCTTGAGAGCTGCTTGGAAGCCTGATGGTGTGTGAAGTTAGTGAGCCAAATGGAGTTGTTCTCCCACAAGAACCACTCGGCTGATCCTTCTTCAATATGCCCTTCACCAACATGCAGTGTTTCCTTGATTGAATTAGCTCTCACACCAATATCTGCGTCTAGAGCCTTTGCATTGAGGGCTATCTGAAAACGGCTGTGGCGCTGAAGTTGCCTGTGAATGTGGAGTTGGTGGCATGTGAAGCCCGCATGTGGAGCATTCGTTTGTGTGGGATGCTCTACCAGGTTCATTCCTAGATAATGCACTCAAAGGACACTAAGCATAGAGTGTGAAAACTGAGTTTCCTTGAGAGCTGCTTGGAAGCCTGATGGTGTGTGAAGTTAGTGAGCCAAATGGAGTTGTTCTCCCACAAGAACCACTCGGCTGATCCTTCTTCAATATGCCCTTCACCAACATGCAGTGTTTCCTTGATTGAATTAGCTCTCACACCAATATTTGCGTCTAGAGCCTTTGCATTGAGGGCTATCTGAAAACGGCTGTGGCGCTGAAGTTGCCTGTGAATGTGGAGTTGGTGGCATGTGGAACCCGCATGTGGAGCATTCTTTTGTGTGGGATGCTCTACCAGGTTCATTCCTAGATAATGCACTCAAAGGGCACTAAGCATAGAGTGTGAAACCTGAGTTTCCTTGAGAGCTGCTTGGAAGCCTGATGGTGTGTGAAGTTAGTGAGCCAAATGGAGTTGTTCTCCCACAAGAACCACTCGGCTGATCCTTCTTCAATATGCCCTTCACCAACATGCAGTGTTCCCTTGATTGAATTAGCTCTCACACCAATATCTGCGTCTAGAGCCTTTGCATTGAGGGCTATCGGAAAACGGCTGTGGCGCTGAAGTTGCCTGTGAATGTGGAGTTGGTGGCATGTGGAACCCGCATGTGGAGCATTCGTTTGTGTGGGATACTCTACCAGGTTCATTCCTAGATAATGCACTCAAAGGGCACTAAGCATAGAGTGTGAAAACTGAGTTTCCTTGAGAGCTGCTTGGAAGCCTGATGGTGTGTGAAGTTAGTGAGCCAAATGGAGTTGTTCTCCCACAAGAACCACTCGGCTGATCCTTCTTCAATATGCCCTTCACCAACATGCAGTGTTTCCTTGATTGAATTAGCTCTCACACCAATATTTGCATCTAGAGCCTTTGCATTGAGGGCTATCTGAAAACGGCTGTGGCGCTGAAGTTGCCTGAGAATGTGGAGTTGGTGGCATGTGGAACCCGCATGTGGAGCATTCTTTTGTGTGGGATGCTCTACCAGGTTCACTCCTAGATAATGCACTCAAAGGGCACTAAGCATAGAGTGTGAAAACTGAGTTTCCTTGAGAGCTGCTTGGAAGCCTGATGGTGTGTGAAGTTAGTGAGCCAAATGGAGTTGTTCTCCCACAAGAACCACTCGGCTGATCCTTCTTCAATATGCCCTTCACCAACATGCAGTGTTTCCTTGATTGAATTAGCTCTCACAGCAATATTTGCGTCTAGAGCCTTTGCATTGAGGGCGATCTGAAAATGGCTGTGGCGCTGAAGTTGCCTGTGAATGTGGAGTTGGTGGCATGTGAAACCCGCATGTGGAGCATTCGTTTGTGTGGGATGCTCTACCAGGTTCATTCCTAGATAATGCACTCAAAGGGCACTAAGCCTAGAGTGTGAAAACTGAGTTTCCTTGAGAGCTGCTTGGAAGCCTGATGGTGTGTGAAGTTAGTGAGCCAAATGGAGTTGTTCTCCCACAAGAACCACTCGGCTGATCCTTCTTCAATATGCCCTTCACCAACATGCAGTGTTTCCTTGATTGAATTAGCTCTCACACCAATATTTGCGTCTAGAGCCTTTGCATTGAGGGCTATCGGAAAACGGCTGTGGCGCTGAAGTTGCGTGTGAATGTGGAGTTGGTGGCATGTGGAACCCGCATGTGGAGCATTCTTTTGTGTGGGATGCTCTACCAGGTTCATTCCTAGATAATGCACTCAAAGGGCACTAAGCATAGAGTGTGAAAACTGAGTTTCCTTGAGAGCTGCTTGGAAACCTGATGATGTGTGAAGTTAGTGAGCCAAATGGAGTTGTTCTCCCACAAGAACCACTCGGCTGATCCTTCTTCAATATGCCCTTCACCAACATGCAGTGTTTCCTTGATTGAATTAGCTCTCACACCAATATTTGCATCTAGAGCCTTTGCATTGAGGGCTATCTGAAAATGGCTGTGGCGCTGAAGTTGCCTGTGAATGTGGAGTTGGTGGCATGTGAAACCCGCATGTGGAGCATTCGTTTGTGTGGGATGCTCAGCAAGCTTCATTTCAGTCCTAGGCACTCAAAGGGTACTAAGCATAGAGTGTGAAAACTGAGTTTCCTTGAGAGCTGCTTGGAAGCCTGATGGTGTGTGAAGTTAGTGAGCCAAATGGAGTTGTTCTCCCACAAGAACCACTCGGCTGATCCTTCTTCAATATGCCCTTCACCAACATGCAGTGTTTCCTTGATTGAATTAGCTCTCACACCAATATTTGCATCTAGAGCCTTTGCATTGAGGGCTATCTGAAAATGGCTGTGGCGCTGAAGTTGCCTGTGAATGTGGAGTTGGTGGCATGTGAAACCCGCATGTGGAGCATTCGTTTGTGTGGGATGCTCTACCAGGTTCATTCCTAGATAATGCACTCAAAGGGCACTAAGCATAGAGTGTGAAAACTGAGTTTCCTTGAGAGCTGCTTGGAAGCCTGATGGTGTGTGAAGTTAGTGAGCCAAATGGAGTTGTTCTCCCACAAGAACCACTCAGCTGATCCTTCTTCAATATGCCCTTCACCAACATGCAGTGTTTCGTTGATTGAATTAGCTCTCACACCAATATTTGCGCCTAGAGCCTTTGCATTGAGGGCTATCTGAAAATGGCTGTGGCGCTGAAGTTGCCTGTGAATGTGGAGTTGGTGGCATGTGAAACCCGCATGTGGAGCATTCGTTTGTGTGGGATGCTCACCAAGCTTCATTTCAGTCCTAGGCACACAAAGGGCACTATGCATAGAGTGTGAAAACTGAGTTTCCTTGAAAGCTGCTTGGAAGCCTGATTGTGTGTGAAGTTAGTGAGCCAAATGGAGTTGTTCTCCCACAAGAACCACTCGGCTGATCCTTCTTCAATATGCCCTTCACCAACATGCAGTGTTTCCTTGATTGAATTAGCTCTCACACCAATATTTGCGTCTAGAGCCTTTGCATTGAGGGCTATCTGAAAATGGCTGTGGCGCTGGAGTTGCCTGTGAATGTGGAGTTGGTGGCATGTGAAACCTGCACGTGGAGCATTCGTTTGTGTGGGATGCTCTACCAGGTTCATTCCTAGATAATGCACTCAAAGGGCACTAAGCATAGAGTGTGAAAACTGAGTTTCCTTGAGAGCTGCTTGGAAGCCTGATGGTGTGTGAAGTTAGTGAGCCAAATGGAGTTGTTCTCCCACAAGAACCACTCGGTTGATCCTTCTTCAATATGCCCTTCACCAACATGCAGTGTTTCGTTGATTGAATTAGCTCTCACACCAATATTTGCGTCTAGAGCCTTTGCATTGAGGGCTATCTGAAAACGGCTGTGGCGCTGAAGTTGCCTGTGAATGTGGAGTTGGTGGCATGTGAAACCCGCATGTGGAGCATTCGTTTGTGTGGGATGCTCACCAAGCTTCATTTCAGTCCTAGGCACTCAAAGGGCACTAAGCATAGAGTGTGAAAACTGAGTTTCCTTGAGAGCTGCTTGGAAGCCTGATGGTGTGTGAAGTTAGTGAGCCAAATGGAGTTGTTCTCCCACAAGAACCACTCGGCTGATCCTTCTTCAATATGCCCTTCACCAACATGCAGTGTTTCCTTGATTGAATTATCTCTCACACCAATATTTGCGTCTAGAGCCTTTGCATTGAGGGCTATCTGAAAACGGCTGTGGCGCTGAAGTTGCTTGTGAATGTGGAGTTGGTGGCATGTGAAACCCGCATGTGGAGCATTCGTTTGTGTGAGATGCTCAGCAAGCTTCATTTCAGTCCTAGGCACACAAAGGGCACTAAGCATAGAGTGTGAAAACTGAGTTTCCTTGAGAGCTGCTTGGAAACCTGATGGTGTGTGAAGTTAGTGAGCCAAATGGAGTTGTTCTCCCACAAGAACCACTCGGCTGATCCTTCTTCAATATGCCCTTCACCAACATGCAGTGTTTCCTTGATTGAATTAGCTCTCACACCAATATTTGCGTCTAGAGCCTTTGCATTGAGGGCTATCTGAAAATGGCTGTGGCGCTGAAGTTGCCTGTGAATGTGGAGTTGGTGGCATGTGAAACCCGCATGTGGAGCATTCGTTAGTGTGGGATGCTCACCAAGCTTCATTTCAGTCGTAGAAACTCAAAGGGCACTAAGCATAGAGTGTGAAACCTGAGTTTCCTTGAGAGCTGCTTGGAAGCCTGATGGTGTGTGAAGTTAGTGAGCCAAATGGAGTTGTTCTCCCACAAGAACCACTCGGCTGATCCTTCTTCAATATGCCCTTCACCAACATGCAGTGTTTCCTTGATTGAATTAGCTCTCACACCAATATTTGCGTCTAGAGCCTTTGCATTGAGGGCTATCTGAAAACGGCTGTGGCGCTGAAGTTGCCTGTGAATGTGGAGTTGGTGGCATGTGAAACCCGCATGTGGAGCATTCGTTTATGTAGGATGCTCACCAAGCTTCATTTCAGTCCTAGGCACACAAAGGGCACTAAGCATAGAGTGTGAAAACTGAGTTTCCTTGAGAGCTGCTTGGAAGCCTGATGGTGTGTGAAGTTAGTGAGCCAAATGGAGTTGTTCTCCCACAAGAACCACTCGGCTGATCCTTCTTCAATATGCCCTTCACCAACAGGCAGTGTTTCCTTGATTGAATTAGCTCTCACACCAATATTTGCGTCTAGAGCCTTTGCATTGAGGGCTATCTGAAAATGGCTGTGGCGCTGAAGTTGCCTGTGAATGTGGAGTTGGTGGCATGTGAAACCTGAATGTGGAGCATTCGTTTGTGTGGGATGCTCTACCAGGTTCATTCCTAGATAATGCACTCAAAGGACACTAAGCATAGAGTGTGAAAACTGAGTTTCCTTGAGAGCTGCTTAGAAGCCTGATGGTGTGTGAAGTTAGTGAGCCAAATGGAGTTGTTCTCCCACAAGAACCACTCGGCTGATCCTTCTTCAATATGCCCTTCACCAACATGCAGTGTTTCCTTGATTGAATTAGCTCTCACACCAATATTTGCGTCTAGAGCCTTTGCATTGAGGGCTATCTGAAAACGGCTGTGGCGCTGAAGTTGCCTGTGAATGTGGAGTTGGTGGCATGTGGAACCCGCATGTGGAGCATTCTTTTGTGTGGGATGCTCTACCAGGTTCATTCCTAGATAATGCACTCAAAGGGCACTAAGCATAGAGTGTGAAACCTGAGTTTCCTTGAGAGCTGCTTGGAAGCCTGATGGTGTGTGAAGTTAGTGAGCCAAATGGAGTTGTTCTCCCACAAGAACCACTCGGCTGATCCTTCTTCAATATGCCCTTCACCAACATGCAGTGTTTCCTTGATTGAATTAGCTCCCACACCAATATGTGCGTCTAGAGCCTTTGCATTGAGGGCTATCTGAAAACGGCTGTGGCGCTGAAGTTGCCTGTGAATGTGGAGTTGGTGGCATGTGGAACCCGCATGTGGAGCATTCTTTTGTGTGGGATGCTCTACCAGGTTCATTCCTAGATAATGCACTCAAAGGGCACTAAGCATAGAGTGTGAAACCTGAGTTTCCTTGAGAGCTGCTTGGAAGCCTGATGGTGTGTGAAGTTAGTGAGCCAAATGGAGTTGTTCTCCCACAAGAACCACTCGGCTGATCCTTCTTCAATATGCCCTTCACCAACATGCAGTGTTTCGTTGATTGAATTAGCTCTCACACCAATATCTGCGTCTAGAGCCTTTGCATTGAGGGCTATCGGAAAACGGCTGTGGCGCTGAAGTTGCCTGTGAATGTGGAGTTGGTGGCATGTGGAACCCGCATGTGGAGCATTCTTTTGTGTGGGATACTCTACCAGGTTCATTCCTAGATAATGCACTCAAAGGGCACTAAGCATAGAGTGTGAAAACTGAGTTTCCTTGAGAGCTGCTTGGAAGCCTGATGGTGTGTGAAGTTAGTGAGCCAAATGGAGTTGTTCTCCCACAAGAACCACTCGGCTGATCCTTCTTCAATATGCCCTTCACCAACATGCAGTGTTTCCTTGATTGAATTAGCTCTCACACCAATATTTGCATCTAGAGCCTTTGCATTGAGGGCTATCTGAAAACGGCTGTGGCGCTGAAGTTGCCTGAGAATGTGGAGTTGGTGGCATGTGGAACCCGCATGTGGAGCATTCTTTTGTGTGGGATGCTCTACCAGGTTCACTCCTAGATAATGCACTCAAAGGGCACTAAGCATAGAGTGTGAAACCTGAGTTTCCTTGAGAGCTGCTTGGAAGCCTGATGGTGTGTGAAGTTAGTGAGCCAAATGGAGTTGTTCTCCCACAAGAACCACTCGGCTGATCCTTCTTCAATATGCCCTTCACCAACATGCAGTGTTTCCTTGATTGAATTAGCTCTCACAGCAATATTTGCGTCTAGAGCCTTTGCATTGAGGGCGATCTGAAAATGGCTGTGGCGCTGAAGTTGCCTGTGAATGTGGAGTTGGTGGCATGTGAAACCCGCATGTGGAGCATTCGTTTGTGTGGGATGCTCTACCAGGTTCATTCCTAGATAATGCACTCAAAGGGCACTAAGCATAGAGTGTGAAAACTGAGTTTCCTTGAGAGCTGCTTGGAAGCCTGATGGTGTGTGAAGTTAGTGAGCCAAATGGAGTTGTTCTCCCACAAGAACCACTCGGCTGATCCTTCTTCAATATGCCCTTCACCAACATGCAGTGTTTCCTTGATTGAATTAGCTCTCACACCAATATTTGCGTCTAGAGCCTTTGCATTGAGGGCTATCGGAAAACGGCTGTGGCGCTGAAGTTGCGTGTGAATGTGGAGTTGGTGGCATGTGGAACCCGCATGTGGAGCATTCTTTTGTGTGGGATGCTCTACCAGGTTCATTCCTAGATAATGCACTCAAAGGGCACTAAGCATAGAGTGTGAAAACTGAGTTTCCTTGAGAGCTGCTTGGAAACCTGATGATGTGTGAAGTTAGTGAGCCAAATGGAGTTGTTCTCCCACAAGAACCACTCGGCTGATCCTTCTTCAATATGCCCTTCACCAACATGCAGTGTTTCCTTGATTGAATTAGCTCTCACACCAATATTTGCGTCTAGAGCCTTTGCATTGAGGGTTATCTGAAAACGGCTGTGGCGCTGAAGTTGCCTGTGAATGTGGAGTTGGTGGCATGTGAAACCCGCATGTGGAGCATTCATTTGTGTGGGATGCTCAGCAAGGTTCATTTCAGTCCTAGGCACACAAAGGGCACTAAGCCTAGAGTGTGAAAACTGAGTTTCCTTGAGAGCTGCTTGGAAGCCTGATGGTGTGTGAAGTTAGTGAGCCAAATGGAGTTGTTCTCCCACAAGAACCACTCGGCTGATCCTTCTTCAATATGCCCTTCACCAACATTCAATGTTTCCTTGATTGAATTAGCTCTCACACCAATATTTGCGTCTAGAGCCTTTGCATTGAGGGCTATCTGAAAATGGCTGTGGCGCTGAAGTTGCCTGTGAATGTGGAGTTGGTGGCATGTGAAACCTGCATGTGGAGCATTCGTTTGTGTGGGATGCTCTACCAGGTTCATTCCTAGATAATGCACTCAAAGGACACTAAGCATAGAGTGTGAAAACTGAGTTTCCTTGAGAGCTGCTTGGAAGCCTGATGGTGTGTGAAGTTAGTGAGCCAAATGGAGTTGTTCTCCCACAAGAACCACTCGGCTGATCCTTCTTCAATATGCCCTTCACCAACATGCAGTGTTTCCTTGATTGAATTAGCTCTCACACCAATATTTGCGTCTAGAGCCTTTGCATTGAGGGCTATCTGAAAACGGCTGTGGCGCTGAAGTTGCCTGTGAATGTGGAGTTGGTGGCATGTGGAACCCGCATGTGGAGCATTCTTTTGTGTGGGATGCTCTACCAGGTTCATTCCTAGATAATGCACTCAAAGGGCACTAAGCATAGAGTGTGAAACCTGAGTTTCCTTGAGAGCTGCTTGGAAGCCTGATGGTGTGTGAAGTTAGTGAGCCAAATGGAGTTGTTCTCCCACAAGAACCACTCGGCTGATCCTTCTTCAATATGCCCTTCACCAACATGCAGTGTTTCCTTGATTGAATTAGTTCTCACACCAATATCTGCGTCTAGAGCCTTTGCATTGAGGGCTATCGGAAAACGGCTGTGGCGCTGAAGTTGCCTGTGAATGTGGAGTTGGTGGCATGTGGAACCCGCATGTGGAGCATTCTTTTGTGTGGGATACTCTACCAGGTTCATTCCTAGATAATGCACTCAAAGGGCACTAAGCATAGAGTGTGAAAACTGAGTTTCCTTGAGAGCTGCTTGGAAGCCTGATGGTGTGTGAAGTTAGTGAGCCAAATGGAGTTGTTCTCCCACAAGAACCACTTGGTTGCTCGTTCTTCAATATGCCCTTCACCAACATGCAGTGTTTCCTTGATTGAATTAGCTCTCACACCAATATTTGCGTCTAGAGCCTTTGCATTGAGGGCTATCTGAAAACGGCTGTGGCGCTGAAGTTGCCTGAGAATGTGGAGTTGGTGGCATGTGGAACCCGCATGTGGAGCATTCTTTTGTGTGGGATGCTCTACCAGGTTCACTCCTAGATAATGCACTCAAAGGGCACTAAGCATAGAGTGTGAAAACTGAGTTTCCTTGAGAGCTGCTTGGAAGCCTGATGGTGTGTGAAGTTAGTGAGCCAAATGGAGTTGTTCTCCCACAAGAACCACTCGGCTGATCCTTCTTCAATATGCCCTTCACCAACATGCAGTGTTTCCTTGATTGAATTAGCTCTCACACCAATATCTGCGTCTAGAGCCTTTGCATTGAGGGCTATCTGAAAACGGCTGTGGCGCTGAAGTTGCCTGTGAATGTGGAGTTGGTGGCATGTGAAGCCCGCATGTGGAGCATTCGTTTGTGTGGGATGCTCTACCAGGTTCATTCCTAGATAATGCACTCAAAGGACACTAAGCATAGAGTGTGAAAACTGAGTTTCCTTGAGAGCTGCTTGGAAGCCTGATGGTGTGTGAAGTTAGTGAGCCAAATGGAGTTGTTCTCCCACAAGAACCACTCGGCTGATCCTTCTTCAATATGCCCTTCACCAACATGCAGTGTTTCCTTGATTGAATTAGCTCCCACACCAATATGTGCGTCTAGAGCCTTTGCATTGAGGGCTATCTGAAAACGGCTGTGGCGCTGAAGTTGCCTGTGAATGTGGAGTTGGTGGCATGTGGAACCCGCATGTGGAGCATTCTTTTGTGTGGGATGCTCTACCAGGTTCATTCCTAGATAATGCACTCAAAGGGCACTAAGCATAGAGTGTGAAACCTGAGTTTCCTTGAGAGCTGCTTGGAAGCCTGATGGTGTGTGAAGTTAGTGAGCCAAATGGAGTTGTTCTCCCACAAGAACCACTCGGCTGATCCTTCTTCAATATGCCCTTCACCAACATGCAGTGTTTCCTTGATTGAATTAGCTCTCACACCAATATCTGCGTCTAGAGCCTTTGCATTGAGGGCTATCGGAAAACGGCTGTGGCGCTGAAGTTGCCTGTGAATGTGGAGTTGGTGGCATGTGGAACCCGCATGTGGAGCATTCTTTTGTGTGGGATACTCTACCAGGTTCATTCCTAGATAATGCACTCAAAGGGCACTAAGCATAGAGTGTGAAAACTGAGTTTCCTTGAGAGCTGCTTGGAAGCCTGATGGTGTGTGAAGTTAGTGAGCCAAATGGAGTTGTTCTCCCACAAGAACCACTCGGCTGATCCTTCTTCAATATGCCCTTCACCAACATGCAGTGTTTCCTTGATTGAATTAGCTCTCACACCAATATTTGCATCTAGAGCCTTTGCATTGAGGGCTATCTGAAAACGGCTGTGGCGCTGAAGTTGCCTGAGAATGTGGAGTTGGTGGCATGTGGAACCCGCATGTGGAGCATTCTTTTGTGTGGGATGCTCTACCAGGTTCACTCCTAGATAATGCACTCAAAGGGCACTAAGCATAGAGTGTGAAAACTGAGTTTCCTTGAGAGCTGCTTGGAAGCCTGATGGTGTGTGAAGTTAGTGAGCCAAATGGAGTTGTTCTCCCACAAGAACCACTCGGCTGATCCTTCTTCAATATGCCCTTCACCAACATGCAGTGTTTCCTTGATTGAATTAGCTCTCACAGCAATATTTGCGTCTAGAGCCTTTGCATTGAGGGCGATCTGAAAATGGCTGTGGCGCTGAAGTTGCCTGTGAATGTGGAGTTGGTGGCATGTGAAACCCGCATGTGGAGCATTCGTTTGTGTGGGATGCTCTACCAGGTTCATTCCTAGATAATGCACTCAAAGGGCACTAAGCATAGAGTGTGAAAACTGAGTTTCCTTGAGAGCTGCTTGGAAGCCTGATGGTGTGTGAAGTTAGTGAGCCAAATGGAGTTGTTCTCCCACAAGAACCACTCGGCTGATCCTTCTTCAATATGCCCTTCACCAACATGCAGTGTTTCCTTGATTGAATTAGCTCTCACACCAATATTTGCGTCTAGAGCCTTTGCATTGAGGGCTATCGGAAAACGGCTGTGGCGCTGAAGTTGCGTGTGAATGTGGAGTTGGTGGCATGTGGAACCCGCATGTGGAGCATTCTTTTGTGTGGGATGCTCTACCAGGTTCATTCCTAGATAATGCACTCAAAGGGCACTAAGCATAGAGTGTGAAAACTGAGTTTCCTTGAGAGCTGCTTGGAAACCTGATGATGTGTGAAGTTAGTGAGCCAAATGGAGTTGTTCTCCCACAAGAACCACTCGGCTGATCCTTCTTCAATATGCCCTTCACCAACATGCAGTGTTTCCTTGATTGAATTAGCTCTCACACCAATATTTGCGTCTAGAGCCTTTGCATTGAGGGTTATCTGAAAACGGCTGTGGCGCTGAAGTTGCCTGTGAATGTGGAGTTGGTGGCATGTGAAACCCGCATGTGGAGCATTCATTTGTGTGGGATGCTCAGCAAGCTTCATTTCAGTCCTAGGCACACAAAGGGCACTAAGCCTAGAGTGTGAAAACTGAGTTTCCTTGAGAGCTGCTTGGAAGCCTGATGGTGTGTGAAGTTAGTGAGCCAAATGGAGTTGTTCTCCCACAAGAACCACTCGGCTGATCCTTCTTCAATATGCCCTTCACCAACATTCAATGTTTCCTTGATTGAATTAGCTCTCACACCAATATTTGCGTCTAGAGCCTTTGCATTGAGGGCTATCTGAAAACGGTTGTGGCGCTGAAGTTGCCTGTGAATGTGGAGTTGGTGGCATGTGAAACCCGCATGTGGAGCATTCTTTTGTGTGGGATGCTCTACCAGGTTCATTCCTAGATAATGCAGTGAAAGGGCACTAAGCATAGAGTGTGAAAACTGAGTTTCCTTGAGAGCTGCTTGGAAGCCTGATGGTGTGTGAAGTTAGTGAGCCAAATGGAGTTGTTCTCCCACAAGAACCACTCGGCTGATCCTTCTTCAATATGCCCTTCACCAACATGCAATGTTTCCTTGATTGAATTAGCTCTCACACCAATATTTGCGTCTAGAGCCTTTGCATTGAGGGCTATCTGAAAACGGCTGTGGCGCTGAAGTTGCCTGTGAATGTGGAGTTGGTGGCATGTGAAGCCCGCACGTGGAGCATTCGTTTGTGTGGGATGCTCTACCAGGTTCATTCCTAGATAATGCAGTGAAAGGGCACTAAGCATAGAGTGTGAAAACTGAGTTTCCTTGAGAGCTGCTTGGAAGCCTGATGGTGTGTGAAGTTAGTGAGCCAAATGGAGTTGTTCCCCCACAAGAACCACTCGGCTGATCCTTCTTCAATATGCCCTTCACCAACATGCAGTGTTTCCTTGATTGAATTAGCTCTCACACCAATATTTGCGTCTAGAGCCTTTGCATTGAGGGCTATCTGAAAACGGCTGTGGCGCTGAAGTTGCCTGTGAATGTGGAGTTGGTGGCATGTGAAACCCGCATGTGGAGCATTCGTTTGTGTGGGATGCTCTACCAGGTTCATTCCTAGATAATGCACTCAGAGGACACTAAGCATAGAGTGTAAAAACTGAGTTTCCTTGAGAGCTGCTTGGAAGCCTGATGGTGTGTGAAGTTAGTGAGCCAAATGGAGTTGTTCTCGCACAAGAACCACTCGGCTGATCCTTCTTCAATATGCCCTTCACAAACATGCAGTGTTTCCTTGATTGAATTAGCTCTCACACCAATATTTGCGTCTAGAGCCTTTGCATTGAGGGCGATCTGAAAATGGCTGTGGCGCTGAAGTTGCCTGTGAATGTGGAGTTGGTGGCATGTGAAACCCGCATGTGGAGCATTCTTTTGTGTGGGATACTCTACCAGGTTCATTCCTAGATAATGCACTCAAAGGGCACTAAGCATAGAGTGTGAAAACTGAGTTTCCTTGAGAGCTGCTTGGAAGCCTGATGGTGTGTGAAGTTAGTGAGCCAAATGGAGTTGTTCTCCCACAAGAACCACTCGGCTGATCCTTCTTCAATATGCCCTTCACCAACATGCAATGTTTCTTGATTGAATTAGCTCTCACACCAATATTTGCGTCTAGAGCCTTTGCATTGAGGGCTATCTGAAAACGGTTGTGGCGCTGAAGTTGCCTGTGAATGTGGAGTTGGTGGCATGTGAAACCCGCATGTGGAGCATTCTTTTGTGTGGGATGCTCTACCAGGTTCATTCCTAGATAATGCAGTGAAAGGGCACTAAGCATAGAGTGTGAAAACTGAGTTTCCTTGAGAGCTGCTTGGAAGCCTGATGGTGTGTGAAGTTAGTGAGCCAAATGGAGTTGTTCTCCCACAAGAACCACTCGGCTGATCCTTCTTCAATATGCCCTTCACCAACATGCAATGTTTCCTTGATTGAATTAGCTCTCACACCAATATTTGCGTCTAGAGCCTTTGCATTGAGGGCTATCTGAAAACGGCTGTGGCGCTGAAGTTGCCTGTGAATGTGGAGTTGGTGGCATGTGAAGCCCGAATGTGGAGCATTCGTTTGTGTGGGATGCTCGACCAGGTTCATTCCTAGATAATGCAGTGAAAGGGCACTAAGCATAGAGTGTGAAAACTGAGTTTCCTTGAGAGCTGTTTGGAAGCCTGATGGTGTGTGAAGTTAGTGAGCCAAATGGAGTTGTTCTCCCACAAGAACCACTCGGCTGATCCTTCTTCAATATGCCCTTCACCAACATGCAGTGTTTCCTTGATTGAATTAGCTCTCACACCAATATTTGCGTCTAGAGCCTTTGCATTGAGGGCTATCTGAAAACGGCTGTGGCGCTGAAGTTGCCTGTGAATGTGGAGTTGGTGGCATGTGAAACCCGCATGTGGAGCATTCGTTTGTGTGGGATGCTCTACCAGGTTCATTCCTAGATAATGCACTCAGAGGGCACTAAGCATAGAGTGTAAAAACTGAGTTTCCTTGAGAGCTGCTTGGAAGCCTGATGGTGTGTGAAGTTAGTGAGCCAAATGGAGTTGTTCTCCCACAAGAACCACTCGGCTGATCCTTCTTCAATATGCCCTTCACCAACATGCAGTGTTTCCTTGATTGAATTAGCTCTCACACCAATATTTGCGTCTAGAGCCTTTGCATTGAGGGCGATCTGAAAATGGCTGTGGCGCTGAAGTTGCCTGTGAATGTGGAGTTGGTGGCATGTGAAACCCGCATGTGGAGCATTCGTTTGTGTGGGATGCTCTACCAGGTTCATTCCTAGATAATGCACTCAAAGGGTACTAAGCATAGAGTGTGAAAACTGAGTTTCCTTGAGAGCTGCTTGGAAGCCTGATGGTGTGTGAAGTTAGTGAGCCAAATGGAGTTGTTCTCCCACAAGAACCACTCGGCTGATCCTTCTTCAATATGCCCTTCACCAACATGCAATGTTTCTTGATTGAATTAGCTCTCACACCAATATTTGCGTCTAGAGCCTTTGCATTGAGGGCTATCTGAAAACGGCTGTGGCGCTGAAGTTGCCTGTGAATGTGGAGTTGGTGGCATGTGAAACCCACATGTGGAGCATTCGTTTGTGTGGGATGCTCTACCAGGTTCATTCCTAGATAATGCACTCAAAGGGCACTAAGCATAGAGTGTGAAAACTGAGTTTCCTTGAGAGCTGCTTGGAAGCCTGATGGTGTGTGAAGTTAGTGAGCCAAATGGAGTTGTTCTCCCACAAGAACCACTCAGCTGATTCTTCTTCAATATGTCCTTTACCAACATGCAGTGTTTCCTTGATTGAAAAAGCTCTCACACCAATATTTGCATCTAGAGCCTTTGCATTGAGGGCTATCTGTAAGTGGTTTTGGCGTTGAGTTGTCTGTGAATGTGGAGTTGGTGGCATGTGAAACCCGCATGTGGAGCATTCGTTTGTGTGGGATGCTCTACCAGGTTCATTCCTAGATAATGCACTCAAAGGGCACTAAGCATAGAGTGTGAAAACTGAGAGCTGCTTGGAAGCCTGATGGTGTGTGAAGTTAGTGAGCCAAATGGAGTTGTTCTCCCACAAGAACCACTCAGCTGATCCTTCTTCAATATGCCCTTCACCAACATGCAGTGTTTCCTTGATTGAATTAGCTCTCACACCAATATTTGCGTCTAGAGCCTTTGCATTGAGGGCTATCTGAAAACGGCAGTGGCGCTGAAGTTGCCTGTGAATGTGGAGTTGGTGGCATGTGAAACCCGCATGTGGAGCATTCGTTTGTGTGGGATGCTCACCAAACTTCATTTCAGTTCTAGGCACTCAAAGGGCACTAAGCATAGAGTGTGAAAACTGAGTTTCCTTGAGAGCTGCTTGGAAGCCTGATGGTGTGTGAAGTTAGTGAGCCAAATGGAGTTGTTCTCCCACAAGAACCACTCGGCTGATCCTTCTTCAATATGCCCTTCACCAACATGCAGTGTTTCCTTGATTGAATTAGCTCTCACACCAATATTTGCGTCTAGAGCATTTGCATTGAGGGATATCTGAAAACGGCTGTGGCGCTGAAGTTGCCTGTGAATGTGGAGTTGGTGGCATGCGGAACCCGCTTGTGGAGCATTCGTTTGTGTGGGATGCTCTACCAGGTTCATTCCTAGATAATGCACTCAAAGGGCACTAAGCATAGAGTGTGAAAACTGAGTTTCCTTGAGAGCTGCTTGGAAGCCTGATGGTGTGTGAAGTTAGTGAGCCAAATGGAGTTGTTCTCCCACAAGAACCACTCGGCTGATCCTTCTTCAATATGCCCTTCACCAACATGCAATGTTTCCTTGATTGAATTAGCTCTCACACCAATATTTGCGTCTAGAGCCTTTGCATTGAGGGCTATCTGAAAACGGCTGTGGCGCTGAAGTTGCCTGTGAATGTGGAGTTGGTGGCATGTGAAACCCGCATGTGGAGCATTCGTTTGTGTGGGATGCTCTACCAGGTTCATTCCTAGATAATGCAGTGAAAGGGCACTAAGCATAGAGTGTGAAAACTGAGTTTCCTTGAGAGCTGCTTGGAAGCCTGATGGTGTGTGAAGTTAGTGAGCCAAATGGAGTTGTTCTCCCACAAGAACCACTCGGCTGATCCTTCTTCAAT
>NW_026699786.1:0-46351 GCF_030435755.1 Ochotona princeps | reverse complement strand
TGTGCCGTTTGAGTGCCTAGGACTGAAATGAAGCTTGGTGAGCATCCACACAAACGAATGCTCCACATGCGGGTTTCACATGCCACCAACTCCACATTCTCAGGCAACTTCAGCGCCACAGCCGTTTTCAGATAGCCCTCAATGCAAAGGCTCTAGACGCAAATATTGGTGTGAGAGCTAATTCAATCAAGGAACACTGCATGTTGGTGCAGGGCATATTGAAGAAGGATCAGCCGAGTGGTTCTTGTGGGAGAACAACTCATTTGGCTCACTAACTTCACACACCATCAGGCTTCCAAGCAGCTCTCAAGGAAACTCAGTTTTCACACTCTATGCTTAGTGCCCTTTGAGTGCATTATCTAGGAATGAACCTGGTAGAGCATCCCACACATACGAATGCTCCACATGCGGGTTTCACATGCCACCAACTCCACATTCTCAGGCAACTTCAGCGCCACAGCCGTTTTCAGATAGCCCTCAATGCAAAGGCTCTAGACGCAAATATTGGTGTGAGAGCTAATTCAATCAAGGAAACACTGCGTGTTGGTGAAGGGCATATTGAGAAGGATCAGCCGAGTGGTTCTTGTGGGAGAACAACTCCATTTGGCTCACTAACTTCACACACCATCAGGCTTCCAAGCAGCTCTCAAGGAAACTCAGTTTTCACACTCTATGCTTAGTGCCGTTTGAGTGCCTAGGACTGAAATGAAGCTTGGTGAGCATCCCACACAAACGAATGCTCCACATGCGGGGTTCACATGCCACCAACTCCACATTCTCAGGCAACTTCAGCGCCACAGCCGTTTTCAGATAGCCCTCAATGCAAAAGCTCTAGACTCAAATATTGGTGTGAGAGCTAATTCAATCAAGGAAACACTGCATGTTGGTGAAGGGCATATTGAAGAAGGATCAGCCGAGTGGTTCTTGTGGGAGAACAACTCCATTTGGCTCACTAACTTCACACACCATCAGGCTTCCAAGCAGCTCTCAAGGAAACTCAGTTTTCACACTCTATGCTTAGTGCCCTTTGAGTGCATTATCTAGGAATGAACCTGGTAGAGCATCCCACACATACGAATGCTCCACATGCGGGTTTCACATGCCACCAACTCCACATTCACAGGCAACTTCAGCGCCACAGCCGTTTTCAGATAGCCCTCAATGCAAAGGCTCTAGACGCAAATATTGTGTGAGAGCTAATTCAATCGAGGAAACACTGCATGTTGGTGAAGGGCATATTGAAGAAGGATCAGCCGAGTGGTTCTTGTGGGAGAACAACTCCATTTGCTCACTACTTCACACACCATCAGGCCTTCCAAGCAGCTCTCAAGGAAACTCAGTTTTCACACTCTATGCTTAGTGCCCTTTGAGTGCCTAGGACTGAAATGAAGCTTGGTGAGCATCCCACACAAACGAATGCTCCACATGCGGGTTTCACATGCCACCAACTCCACATTCACAGGCAACTCAGCGCCACAGCCGTTTTCAGATAGCCCTCAATGCAAAGGCTCTAGACGCAAATATTGGTGTGAGAGCTAATTCAATCAAGGAAACACTGCGTGTTGGTGAAGGCATATTGAGAAGGATCAGCCGAGTGGTTCTTGTGGGAGAACAACTCCATTTGGCTCACTAACTTCACACACCATCAGGCTTCCAAGCAGCTCTCAAGGAAACTCAGTTTTCCACACTCTATGCTTAGTGCCCTTTGAGTGCATTATCTAGGAATGAACCTGGTAGAGCATCCACACAAACAAATGCTCCACATGCGGGTTTCACATGCCACCAACTCCATATTCACAGGCAACTTCAGCGCCACAGCCGTTTTCAGATAGCCCTCAATGCAAAGGCTCTAGACACAAATATTGGTGTGAGAGCTAATTCAATCAGGAAACACTGCATGTTGGTGAAGGGCATATTGAAGAAGGATCAGCCGAGTGGTTCTTGTGGGAGAACAACTCCATTTGGCTCACTAACTTCACACACCATCAGGCTTCCAAGCAGCTCTCAAAGAACTCAGTTTTCACACTCTATGCTTAGTGCCCTTTGAGTGCATTATCTAGGAATGAACCTGGTAGAGCATCCCACACAAACGAATGCTCCACATGCGGGTTTCACATGCCACCAACTCCACATTCACAGGCAACTTCAGCGCCACAGCCGTTTTCAGATAGCCCTCAATGCAAAGGCTCTAGACGCAAATATTGGTGTGAGAGCTAATTCAATCAAGGAAACACTGCATGTTGGTGAAGGGCATACTGAGAAGGATCAGCCGAATGGTTCTTGTGGGAGAACAACTCCATTTGGCTCACTACTTCACACACCATCAGGCTTCCAAGCAGCTCTCAAAGAACTCAGTTTTCACACTCTAATGCTTAGTGCCCTTTGAGTGCATTATCTAGGAATGAACCTGGTAGAGCATCTCACACATACGAATGCTCCACATGCGGGTTTCACATGCCACCAACTCCACATTCACAGGCAACTTCAGCGCCACAGCCGTTTTCAGATAGCCCTCAATGCAAAGGCTCTAGACGCAAATATTGGTGTGAGAGGTAATTCAATCAAGGAAACACTGCATGTTGGTGAAGGGCATATTGAAGAAGATCAGCCGAGTGTTTCTTGTGGGAGAACAACTCCATTTGGCTCACTAACTTCACACACCATCAGGCTTCCAAGCAGCTCTCAAGGAAACTCAGTTTTCACACTCTATGCTTAGTGCCCTTTGAGTGGATTATCTAGGAATGAACCTGGTAGAGCATCCCGCACAAACGAATGCTCCACATGCGGGTTTCACATGCCACCAACTCCACATTCTCAGGCAACTTCAGCGCCACAGGCCGTTTTCAGATACCCTCATGCAAAATCTCTAGACGCAAATATTGTGTGAGAGCTAATTCAATCAAGGAAACATTGCGTGTTTGTGAAGGGCATATTGAAGAAGGATCAGCCGAGTGGTTCTTGTGGGAGAACAACTCCATTTGGCTCACTAACTTCACACACCATCAGGCTTCCAAGCAGCTCTCAAGGAAACTCAGTTTTCACACTCTATGCTTAGTGCCCTTTGAGTGCCTAGGACGGAAATGAAGCTTGGTGAGCATCCCACACAAACGAATGCTCCACATGCGGGTTTCACATGCCACCAACTCCACATTCTCAGGCAACTCAGCGCCACAGCCGTTTTCAGATAGCCCTCAATGCAAAGGCTCTAGACGCAAATATTGGTGTGAGAGCTAATTCAATCAGGAAACACTGCATGTTGTGAAGGGCATATTGAAGAAGGATCAGCCGAGTGGTTCTTGTGGAGAACAACTCCATTTGGCTCACTAACTTCACACACCATCAGGCTTCCAAGCAGCTCTCAAGGAAACTCAGTTTTCACACTCTATGCTTAGTGCCTTTGAGTGCATTATCTAGGATGAACCTGGTAGAGCATCCCACACATACGAATGCTCCACATGCGGTTTCACATGCCACCAACTCCACATTCACAGGCAACTTCAGCGCCACAGCCGTTTTCAGATAGCCCTCAATGCAAAGGCTCTAGACGCAAATATTTGTGTGAGAGCTAATTCAATCGAGGAAACACTGCATGTTGGTGAAGGGCATATTGAAGAAGATCAGCCGAGTGGTTCTTGTGGGAGAACAACTCCATTTTGCTCACTAACTTCACACACCATCAGGCTTCCAAGCAGCTCTCAAGGAAACTCAGTTTTCACACTCTATGCTTAGTGCCCTTTGAGTGCCTAGGACTGAAATGAAGCTTGGTGAGCATCCCACACAAACGAATGCTCCACATGCGGGTTTCACATGCCACCAACTCCACATTCACAGGCAACTTCAGCGCCACAGCCGTTTTCAGATAGCCCTCAATGCAAAGGCTCTAGACGCAAATATTGGTGTGAGAGCTAATTCAATCAAGGAAACACTGCGTGTGGTGAAGGGCATATTGAAGAAGGATCAGCCGAGTGGTTCTTGTGGGAGAACAACTCCATTTGGCTCACTAACTCACACACCATCAGGCTTCAAGCAGCTCTCAAAGAAACTCAGTTTTCACACTCTATGCTTAGTGCACTTTGAGTGCCGAGGACTGAATGAAGCTTGGTGAGCATCCCACACAAACGAATGCTCCACATGCGGTTTCACATGCCACCAACTCCACATGTCACAGGCAACTTCAGCGCCACAGCCGTTTTCAGATAGCCCTCAATGCAAAGGCTCTAGACGCAAATATTGGTGTGAGAGCTAATTCAATCAAGGAAACACTGCATGTTGGTGAAGGGCATATTGAAGAAGGATCAGCCGAGTGTTCTTGTGGGAGAACAACTCCATTTGGCTCACTAACTTCACACACCATCAGGCTTCCAAGCAGCTCTCAAGGAAACTCAGTTTTCACACTCTATGCTTAGTGCCCTTTGAGTGCATTATCTAGGAATGAACCTGGTAGAGCATCCCACACATACGAATGCTCCACATGCGGGTTTCACATGCCACCAACTCCACATTCACAGGCAACTTCAGCGCCACAGCCGTTTTCAGATAGCCCTCAATGCAAAGGCTCTAGACGCAAATATTGGTGTGAGAGCTAATTCAATCAAGGAAACACTGCATGTTGTGAAGGGCATACTGAAGAAGGATCAGCCGAGTGGTTCTTGTGGGAGAACAACTCCATTTGGCTCACTAACTTCACACACCATCAGCTTCCAAGCAGCTCTCAAAGAAACTCAGTTTTCACACTCTATGCTTAGTGCCCTTTGAGTGCCTAGGACTGAAATGAAGCTTGGTGAGCATCCCACACATACGCATGCTCCACATGCGGGTTTCACATGCCACCAACTCCACATTCACCAGGCAACTTCAGCGCCACAGCCGTTTCAGATAGCCCTCAATGCAAAGGCTCTAGACGCAAATATTGGTGTGAGAGCTAATTCAATCAAGGAAACACTGCGTGTTGGTGAAGGGCATATTGAAGAAGGATCAGCCGAGTGGTTCTTGTGGGAGAACAACTCCATTTGGCTCACTAACTTCACACACCATCAGGCTTCCAAGCAGTTCTCAAGAAACTCAGTTTTCACACTCTATGCTTAGTGCACTTTGAGTGCCTAGGACTGAAATTAAGCTTGGTGAGCATCCCACACAAACGAATGCTCCACATGCGGGTTTCACATGCCACCAACTCCACATTCTCAGCAACTTCAGCGCCACAGCCGTTTTCAGATAGCCTCAATGCAAAGGCTCTAGACGCAAATATTGGTGTGAGAGCTAATTCAATCAAGAAACACTGCATGTTGGTGAAGGGCATATTGAAGAAGGATCAGCCGAGTGGTTCTTGTGGGAGAACAACTCCATTTGGCTCACTAACTTCACACACCATCAGGCTTCCAAGCAGCTCTCAAGGAAACTCAGTTTTCACACTCTATGCTTAGTGCCCTTTGAGTGCATTATCTAGGAATGAACCTGGTAGAGCATCCCACACATACGAATGCTCCACATGCGGGTTTCACATGCCACCAACTCCACATTCACAGGCAACTTCAGCGCCACAGCCGTTTTCAGATAGCCCTCAATGCAAAGGCTCTAGACGCAAATATTGGTGTGAGAGCTAATTCAATCAAGGAACACTGCATGTTGGTGAAGGGCATATTGAAGAAGGATCAGCCGAGTGGTTCTTGTGGGAGAACAACTCCATTTGGCTCACTAACTTCACACACCATCAGGCTTCCAAGCAGCTCTCAAGAAACTCAGTTTCACACTCTATGCTTAGTGCCCTTTGAGTGCATTATCTAGGAATGAACCTGGTAGAGCATCCCACACATACGAATGCTCCACATGCGGGTTTCACATGCCACCAACTCCACATTCACAGGCAACTTCAGCGCCACAGCCGTTTTCAGATAGCCCTCAATGCAAAGGCTCTAGACGCAAATATTGGTGTGAGAGCTAATTCAATCAAGGAAACACTGCATGTTGGTGAAGGGCATACTGAAGAAGGATCAGCCGAGTGGTTCTTGTGGGAGAACAACTCCATTTGGCTCACTAACTTCACACACCATCAGGCTTCCAAGCAGCTCTCAAAGAAACTCAGTTTTCACACTCTATGCTTAGTGCCCTTTGAGTGCCTAGGACTGAAATGAAGCTTGGTGAGCATCCCACACATACGCATGCTCCACATGCGGGTTTCACATGCCACCAACTCCACATTCACAGGCAACTTCAGCGCCACAGCCGTTTTCAGATAGCCCTCAATGCAAAGGCTCTAGACGCAAATATTGGTGTGAGAGCTAATTCAATCAAGGAAACACTACGTGTTGGTGAAGGGCATATTGAAGAAGGATCAGCCGAGTGGTTCTTGTGGGAGAACAACTCCATTTGCTCACTAACTTCACACACCATCAGGCTTCCAAGCAGTCTCAAGGAAACTCAGTTTTCACACTCTATGCTTAGTGCACTTTGAGTGCCTAGGACTGAAATTAAGCTTGGTGAGCATCCCACACAAACGAATGCTCCACATGCGGGTTTCACATGCCACCAACTCCACATTCTCAGGCAACTTCAGCGCCACAGCCGTTTTCAGATAGCCCTCAATGCAAAGGCTCTAGACGCAAATATTGTGTGAGAGCTAATTCAATCAAGGAAACACTGCATGTTGGTGCAGGGCATATTGAAGAAGGATCAGCCGAGTGGTTCTTGTGGGAGAACAACTCCATTTGGCTCACTAACTTCACACACCATCAGGCTTCCAAGCAGCTCTCAAGGAAACTCAGTTTTCACACTCTATGCTTAGTGCCCTTTGAGTGCATTATCTAGGAATGAACCTGGTAGAGCATCCCACACAAACGAATGCTCCACATGCGGGTTTCACATGCCACCAACTCCATATTCACAGGCAACTTCAGCGCCACCGCCGTTTTCAGATAGCCCTCAATGCAAAGGCTCTAGACGCAAATATTGGTGTGAGAGCTAATTCAATCAAGGAAACACTGCATGTTGGTGAAGGGCATATTGAAGAAGGATCAGCCGAGTGGTTCTTGTGGGAGAACAACTCCATTTGGCTCACTAACTTCACACACCATCAGGCTTCCAAGCAGCTCTCAAAGAAACTCAGTTTTCACACTCTATGCTTAGTGCACTTTGAGTGCCGAGGACTGAAATGAAGCTTGGTGAGCATCCACACAAACGAATGCTCCACATGCGGGTTTCACATGCCACCAACTCCACATTCACAGGCAACTTCAGCGCCACAGCCGTTTTCAGATAGCCTCAATGCAAAGGCTCTAGACGCAAATATTGTGTGAGAGCTAATTCAATCAAGGAAACACTGCATGTTGGTGCAGGGCATATTGAAGAAGGATCAGCCGAGTGGTTCTTGTGGGAGAACAACTCCATTTGGCTCACTAACTTCACACACCATCAGGCTTCCAAGCAGCTCTCAAGAAACTCAGTTTTCACACTCTATGCTTAGTGCCCTTTGAGTGCCTAGGACTGAAATGAAGCTTGGTGAGCATCCCACACAAACGAATGCTCCACATGCGGGTTTCACATGCCACCACTCCACATTCACAGGCAACTTCAGCGCCACAGCCGTTTTCAGATAGCCCTCAATGCAAAGGCTCTAGACGCAAATATTTGTGTGAGAGCTAATTCAATCAAGGAAACACTGCATGTTGGTGAAGGGCATATTGAAGAAGGATCAGCGAGTGGTTCTTGTGGGAGAACCATTTGGCTCACTAACTTCACACACCATCAGGCTTAAAAGCAGCTCTCAAAGAAACTCAGTTTTCACACTCTATGCTTAGTGCACTTTGAGTGCATTATCTAGGAATGAACCTGGTAGAGCATCCCACACATACGAATGCTCCACATGCGGGTTTCACATGCCACCAACTCCACATTCTCAGGCAACTTCAGCGCCACAGCCGTTTTCAGATAGCCCTCAATGCAAAGGCTCTAGACGCAAATATTTGTGTGAGAGCTAATTCAATCAAGGAAACACTGCATGTTGGTGAAGGGCATATTGAAGAAGGATCAGCCGAGTGGTTCTTGTGGGAGAACAACTCCATTTGGCTCACTAACTTCACACACCATCAGGCTTCCAAGCAGCTCTCAAGGAAACTCAGTTTTCACACTCTATGCTTAGTGATCTTTGAGTGCCTGGGACTGAAATGAACCTGGTAGAGCATCCCACACAAACGAATGCTCCACATGCGGGTTTCACATGCCACCAACTCCACATTCTCAGGCAACTTCAGCGCCACAGCCGTTTTCAGATAGCCCTCAATGCAAAGGCTCTAGACGCAAATATTGGTGTGAGAGCTAATTCAATCAAGGAAACACTGCATGTTGGTGAAGGGCATATTGAAGAAGGATCAGCCGAGTGGTTCTTGTGGGAGAACAACTCCAGTTGGCTCACTAACTTCACACACCATCAGGCTTCCAAGCAGCTCTTAAGGAAACTCAGTTTTCACACTCTATGCTTAGTGCCCTTTGAGTGCATTATCTAGGAATGAACCTGGTAGAGCATCCCACACAAACGAATGCTCCACATGCGGGTTTCACATGCCACCAACTCCACATTCTCAGGCAACTTCAGCGCCACAGCCGTTTTCAGATAGCCCTCAATGCAAAGGCTCTAGACGCAAATATTGTTGTGAGAGCTAATTCAATCAAGGAAACACTGCGTGTTGGTGAAGGGCATATTGAAGAAGGATCAGCCGAGTGGTTCTTGTGGGAGAACAACTCCATTTGGCTCACTAACTTCACACACCATCAGGCTTCTAAGCAGTTCTCAAGGAAACTCAGTTTTCACACTCTATGCTTAGTGCCGTTTGAGTGCCTAGGACTGAAATGAAGCTTGGTGAGCATCCCACACAAACGAATGCTCCACATGCGGGTTTCACATGCCACCAACTCCACATTCTCAGGCAACTTCAGCGCCACAGCCGTTTTCAGATAGCCCTCAATGCAAAGGCTCTAGACGCAAATATTGGTGTGAGAGCTAATTCAATCAAGGAAACACTGCATGTTGGTGCAGGGCATATTGAAGAAGGATCAGCCGAGTGGTTCTTGTGGGAGAACAACTCCATTTGGCTCACTAACTTCACACACCATCAGGCTTCCAAGCAGCTCTCAAGGAAACTCAGTTTTCACACTCTATGCTTAGTGCCCTTTGAGTGCATTATCTAGGAATGAACCTGGTAGAGCATCCCACACATACGAATGCTCCACATGCGGGTTTCACATGCCACCAACTCCACATTCTCAGGCAACTTCAGCGCCACAGCCGTTTTCAGATAGCCCTCAATGCAAAGGCTCTAGACGCAAATATTGGTGTGAGAGCTAATTCAATCAAGGAAACACTGCGTGTTGGTGAAGGGCATATTGAAGAAGGATCAGCCGAGTGGTTCTTGTGGGAGAACAACTCCATTTGGCTCACTAACTTCACACACCATCAGGCTTCCAAGCAGCTCTCAAGGAAACTCAGTTTTCACACTCTATGCTTAGTGCCGTTTGAGTGCCTAGGACTGAAATGAAGCTTGGTGAGCATCCCACACAAACGAATGCTCCACATGCGGGTTTCACATGCCACCAACTCCACATTCTCAGGCAACTTCAGCGCCACAGCCGTTTTCAGATAGCCCTCAATGCAAAAGCTCTAGACTCAAATATTGGTGTGAGAGCTAATTCAATCAAGGAAACACTGCATGTTGGTGAAGGGCATATTGAAGAAGGATCAGCCGAGTGGTTCTTGTGGGAGAACAACTCCATTTGGCTCACTAACTTCACACACCATCAGGCTTCCAAGCAGCTCTCAAGGAAACTCAGTTTTCACACTCTATGCTTAGTGCCCTTTGAGTGCATTATCTAGGAATGAACCTGGTAGAGCATCCCACACATACGAATGCTCCACATGCGGGTTTCACATGCCACCAACTCCACATTCACAGGCAACTTCAGCGCCACAGCCGTTTTCAGATAGCCCTCAATGCAAAGGCTCTAGACGCAAATATTTGTGTGAGAGCTAATTCAATCGAGGAAACACTGCATGTTGGTGAAGGGCATATTGAAGAAGGATCAGCCGAGTGGTTCTTGTGGGAGAACAACTCCATTTTGCTCACTAACTTCACACACCATCAGGCTTCCAAGCAGCTCTCAAGGAAACTCAGTTTTCACACTCTATGCTTAGTGCCCTTTGAGTGCCTAGGACTGAAATGAAGCTTGGTGAGCATCCCACACAAACGAATGCTCCACATGCGGGTTTCACATGCCACCAACTCCACATTCACAGGCAACTTCAGCGCCACAGCCGTTTTCAGATAGCCCTCAATGCAAAGGCTCTAGACGCAAATATTGGTGTGAGAGCTAATTCAATCAAGGAAACACTGCGTGTTGGTGAAGGGCATATTGAAGAAGGATCAGCCGAGTGGTTCTTGTGGGAGAACAACTCCATTTGGCTCACTAACTTCACACACCATCAGGCTTCCAAGCAGCTCTCAAGGAAACTCAGTTTTCACACTCTATGCTTAGTGCCCTTTGAGTGCATTATCTAGGAATGAACCTGGTAGAGCATCCCACACAAACAAATGCTCCACATGCGGGTTTCACATGCCACCAACTCCATATTCACAGGCAACTTCAGCGCCACAGCCGTTTTCAGATAGCCCTCAATGCAAAGGCTCTAGACACAAATATTGGTGTGAGAGCTAATTCAATCAAGGAAACACTGCATGTTGGTGAAGGGCATATTGAAGAAGGATCAGCCGAGTGGTTCTTGTGGGAGAACAACTCCATTTGGCTCACTAACTTCACACACCATCAGGCTTCCAAGCAGCTCTCAAAGAAACTCAGTTTTCACACTCTATGCTTAGTGCCCTTTGAGTGCATTATCTAGGAATGAACCTGGTAGAGCATCCCACACAAACGAATGCTCCACATGCGGGTTTCACATGCCACCAACTCCACATTCACAGGCAACTTCAGCGCCACAGCCGTTTTCAGATAGCCCTCAATGCAAAGGCTCTAGACGCAAATATTGGTGTGAGAGCTAATTCAATCAAGGAAACACTGCATGTTGGTGAAGGGCATACTGAAGAAGGATCAGCCGAATGGTTCTTGTGGGAGAACAACTCCATTTGGCTCACTAACTTCACACACCATCAGGCTTCCAAGCAGCTCTCAAAGAAACTCAGTTTTCACACTCTATGCTTAGTGCCCTTTGAGTGCATTATCTAGGAATGAACCTGGTAGAGCATCTCACACATACGAATGCTCCACATGCGGGTTTCACATGCCACCAACTCCACATTCACAGGCAACTTCAGCGCCACAGCCGTTTTCAGATAGCCCTCAATGCAAAGGCTCTAGACGCAAATATTGGTGTGAGAGGTAATTCAATCAAGGAAACACTGCATGTTGGTGAAGGGCATATTGAAGAAGGATCAGCCGAGTGTTTCTTGTGGGAGAACAACTCCATTTGGCTCACTAACTTCACACACCATCAGGCTTCCAAGCAGCTCTCAAGGAAACTCAGTTTTCACACTCTATGCTTAGTGCCCTTTGAGTGGATTATCTAGGAATGAACCTGGTAGAGCATCCCGCACAAACGAATGCTCCACATGCGGGTTTCACATGCCACCAACTCCACATTCTCAGGCAACTTCAGCGCCACAGCCGTTTTCAGATACCCTCAATGCAAAATCTCTAGACGCAAATATTGGTGTGAGAGCTAATTCAATCAAGGAAACATTGCGTGTTGGTGAAGGGCATATTGAAGAAGGATCAGCCGAGTGGTTCTTGTGGGAGAACAACTCCATTTGGCTCACTAACTTCACACACCATCAGGCTTCCAAGCAGCTCTCAAGGAAACTCAGTTTTCACACTCTATGCTTAGTGCCCTTTGAGTGCCTAGGACGGAAATGAAGCTTGGTGAGCATCCCACACAAACGAATGCTCCACATGCGGGTTTCACATGCCACCAACTCCACATTCTCAGGCAACTTCAGCGCCACAGCCGTTTTCAGATAGCCCTCAATGCAAAGGCTCTAGACGCAAATATTGGTGTGAGAGCTAATTCAATCAAGGAAACACTGCATGTTGGTGAAGGGCATATTGAAGAAGGATCAGCCGAGTGGTTCTTGTGGGAGAACAACTCCATTTGGCTCACTAACTTCACACACCATCAGGCTTCCAAGCAGCTCTCAAGGAAACTCAGTTTTCACACTCTATGCTTAGTGCCCTTTGAGTGCATTATCTAGGAATGAACCTGGTAGAGCATCCCACACATACGAATGCTCCACATGCGGGTTTCACATGCCACCAACTCCACATTCACAGGCAACTTCAGCGCCACAGCCGTTTTCAGATAGCCCTCAATGCAAAGGCTCTAGACGCAAATATTTGTGTGAGAGCTAATTCAATCGAGGAAACACTGCATGTTGGTGAAGGGCATATTGAAGAAGGATCAGCCGAGTGGTTCTTGTGGGAGAACAACTCCATTTTGCTCACTAACTTCACACACCATCAGGCTTCCAAGCAGCTCTCAAGGAAACTCAGTTTTCACACTCTATGCTTAGTGCCCTTTGAGTGCCTAGGACTGAAATGAAGCTTGGTGAGCATCCCACACAAACGAATGCTCCACATGCGGGTTTCACATGCCACCAACTCCACATTCACAGGCAACTTCAGCGCCACAGCCGTTTTCAGATAGCCCTCAATGCAAAGGCTCTAGACGCAAATATTGGTGTGAGAGCTAATTCAATCAAGGAAACACTGCGTGTTGGTGAAGGGCATATTGAAGAAGGATCAGCCGAGTGGTTCTTGTGGGAAAACAACTCCATTTGGCTCACTAACTTCACACACCATCAGGCTTCCAAGCAGCTCTCAAGGAAACTCAGTTTTCACACTCTATGCTTAGTGCCCTTTGAGTGCATTATCTAGGAATGAACCTGGTAGAGCATCCCACACAAACAAATGCTCCACATGCGGGTTTCACATGCCACCAACTCCATATTCACAGGCAACTTCAGCGCCACAGCCGTTTTCAGATAGCCCTCAATGCAAAGGCTCTAGACACAAATATTGGTGTGAGAGCTAATTCAATCAAGGAAACACTGCATGTTGGTGAAGGGCATATTGAAGAAGGATCAGCCGAGTGGTTCTTGTGGGAGAACAACTCCATTTGGCTCACTAACTTCACACACCATCAGGCTTCCAAGCAGCTCTCAAAGAAACTCAGTTTTCACACTCTATGCTTAGTGCCCTTTGAGTGCATTATCTAGGAATGAACCTGGTAGAGCATCCCACACAAACGAATGCTCCACATGCGGGTTTCACATGCCACCAACTCCACATTCACAGGCAACTTCAGCGCCACAGCCGTTTTCAGATAGCCCTCAATGCAAAGGCTCTAGACGCAAATATTGGTGTGAGAGCTAATTCAATCAAGGAAACACTGCATGTTGGTGAAGGGCATACTGAAGAAGGATCAGCCGAATGGTTCTTGTGGGAGAACAACTCCATTTGGCTCACTAACTTCACACACCATCAGGCTTCCAAGCAGCTCTCAAAGAAACTCAGTTTTCACACTCTATGCTTAGTGCCGTTTGAGTGCATTATCTAGGAATGAACCTGGTAGAGCATCTCACACATACGAATGCTCCACATGCGGGTTTCACATGCCACCAACTCCACATTCACAGGCAACTTCAGCGCCACAGCCGTTTTCAGATAGCCCTCAATGCAAAGGCTCTAGACGCAAATATTGGTGTGAGAGGTAATTCAATCAAGGAAACACTGCATGTTGGTGAAGGGCATATTGAAGAAGGATCAGCCGAGTGTTTCTTGTGGGAGAACAACTCCATTTGGCTCACTAACTTCACACACCATCAGGCTTCCAAGCAGCTCTCAAGGAAACTCAGTTTTCACACTCTATGCTTAGTGCCCTTTGAGTGCATTATCTAGGAATGAACCTGGTAGAGCATCCCACACAAACGAATGCTCCACATGCGGGTTTCACATGCCACCAACTCCACATTCTCAGGCAACTTCAGCGCCACAGCCGTTTTCAGATAGCCCTCAATGCAAAATCTCTAGACGCAAATATTGGTGTGAGAGCTAATTCAATCAAGGAAACATTGCGTGTTGTGAAGGGCATATTGAAGAAGGATCAGCCGAGTGGTTCTTGTGGGAGAACAACTCCATTAGGCTCACTAACTTCACACACCATCAGGCTTCCAAGCAGCTCTCAAGGAAACTCAGTTTTCACACTCTATGCTTAGTGCGCTTTGAGTGCCTAGGACGGAAATGAAGCTTGGTGAGCATCCCACACAAACGAATGCTCCACATGCGGGTTTCACATGCCACCAACTCCACATTCTCAGGCAACTTCAGCGCCACAGCCGTTTTCAGATAGCCCTCAATGCAAAGGCTCTAGACGCAAATATTGGTGTGAGAGCTAATTCAATCAAGGAAACACTGCATGTTGGTGAAGGGCATATTGAAGAAGGATCAGCCGAGTGGTTCTTGTGGGAGAACAACTCCATTTGGCTCACTAACTTCACACACCATCAGGCTTCCAAGCAGCTCTCAAGGAAACTCAGTTTTCACACTCTATGCTTAGTGCCCTTTGAGTGCATTATCTAGGAATGAACCTGGTAGAGCATCCCACACAAACGAATGCTCCACATTCGGGTTTCACATGCCACCAACTCCATATTCACAGGCAACTTCAGCGCCACAGCCGTTTTCAGATAGCCCTCAATGCAAAGCCTCTAGAAGCAAATATTGGTGTGAGAGCTAATTCAATCAAGGAAACACTGCATGTTGGTGAAGGGCATATTGAAGAAGGATCAGCCGAGTGGTTCTTGTGGGAGAACAACTCCATTTGGCTCACTAACTTCACACACCATCAGGCTTCCAAGCAGCTCTCAAAGAAACTCAATTTTCACACTCTATGCTTAGTGCCCTTTGAGTGCCTAGGACTGAAATGAAGCTTGGTGAGCATCCCACACAAACGAATGCTCCACATGCGGGTTTCACATGCCACCAACTCCACATTCACAAGCAACTTCAGTGCCACATCCGTTTTCAGATAGCCCTCAATGCAAAGGCTCTAGACGCAAATATTGGTGTGAGAGCTAATTCAATCAAGGAAACACTGCATGTTGGTGCAGGGCATATTGAAGAAGGATCAGCCGAGTGGTTCTTGTGGGAGAACAACTCCATTTGGCTCACTAACTTCACACACCATCAGGCTTCCAAGCAGCTCTCAAGGAAACTCAGTTTTCACACTCTATGCTTAGTGCCCTTTGAGTGCATTATCTAGGAATGAACCTGGTAGAGCATCCCACACATACGAATGCTCCACATGCGGGTTTCACATGCCACCAACTCCACATTCACAGGCAACTTCAGCGCCACAGCCGTTTTCAGATAGCCCTCAATGCAAAGGCTCTAGACGCAAATATTGGTGTGAGAGGTAATTCAATCAAGGAAACACTGCATGTTGGTGAAGGGCATATTGAAGAAGGATCAGCCGAGTGGTTCTTGTGGGAGAACAACTCCATTTGGCTCACTAACTTCACACACCATCAGGCTTCCAAGCAGCTCTCAAGGAAACTCAGTTTTCACACTCTATGCTTAGTGCCCTTTGAGTGCCTAGGACTGAAATGAAGCTTGGTGAGCATCCCACACAAACGAATGCTCCACATGCGGGTTTCACATGCCACCAACTCCACATTCACAGGCAACTTCAGCGCCACAGCCGTTTTCAGATAGCCCTCAATGCAAAGGCTCTAGACTCAAATATTGGTGTGAGAGCTAATTCAATCAAGGAAACACTGCATGTTGGTGAAGGGCATATTGAAGCAGGATCAGCCGAGTGGTTCTTGTGGGAGAACAACTTCATTTGGCTCACTAACTTCACACACCATCAGGCTTCCAAGCAGCTCTCAAAGAAACTCAGTTTTCACACTCTATGCTTAGTGCCCTTTGAGTGCCTAGGACTGAAATGAAGCTAGGTGAGCATCCCACACAAACGAATGCTCCACATGCGGGTTTCACATGCCACCAACTCCACATTCACAGGCAACTTCAGCGCCACAGCCGTTTTCAGATAGCCCTCAATGCAAAGGCTCTAGACGCAAATATTGGTGTGAGAGCTAATTCAATCAAGGAAACACTGCATGTTGGTGAAGGGCATATTGAAGAAGGATCAGCCGAGTGGTTCTTGTGGGAGAACAACTCCATTTGGCTCACTAACTTCACACACCATCAGGCTTCCAAGCAGCTCTCAAGGAAACTCAGTTTTCACACTCTATGCTTAGTGCCCTTTGAGTGCATTATCTAGGAATGAACCCTAGCAGAGCATCCCACACATACGAATGCTCCACATGCGGGTTTCACATGCCACCAACTCCACATTCTCAGGCAACTTCAGCGCCACAGCCGTTTTCAGATAGCCCTCAATGCAAAGGCTCTAGACGCAAATATTGGTGTGAGAGCTAATTCAATCAAGGAAACACTGCACGTTGGTGCAGGGCATATTGAAGAAGGATCAGCCGAGTGGTTCTTGTGGGAGAACAACTCCATTTGGCTCACTAACTTCACACACCATCAGGCTTCCAAGCAGCTCTCAAGGAAACTCAGTTTTCACACTCTATGCTTAGTGCCCTTTGAGTGCATTATCTAGGAATGAACCTGGTAGAGCATCCCACACATACGAATGCTCCACATGCGGGTTTCACATGCCACCAACTCCACATTCACAGGCAACTTCAGCGCCACAGCCGTTTTCAGATAGCCCTCAATGCAAAGGCTCTAGACGCAAATATTGGTGTGAGAGCTAATTCAATCAAGGAAACACTGCATGTTGGTGAAGGGCATATTGAAAAAGGATCAGCCGAGTGGTTCTTGTGGGAGAACAACTCCATTTGGCTCACTAACTTCACACACCATCAGGCTTCCAAGCAGCTCTCAAGGAAACTCAGTTTTCACACTCTATGCTTAGTGCCCTTTGAGTGCCTAGGACTGAAATGAAGCTTGGTGAGCATCCCACACAAACGAATGCTCCACATGCGGGTTTCACATGCCACCAACTCCACATTCTCAGGCAACTTCAGCGCCACAGCCGTTTTCAGATAGCCCTCAATGCAAAGGCTCTAGACGCAAATATTGGTGTGAGAGCTAATTCAATCAAGGAAACACTGCATGTTGGTGAAGGGCATATTGAAGAAGGATCAGCCGAGTGGTTCTTGTGGGAGAACAACTCCATTTGGCTCACTAACTTCACACACCATCAGGCTTCCAAGCAGCTCTCAAAGAAACTCAGTTTTCACACTCTATGCTTAGTGCCCTTTGAGTGCGTAGGAATGAAATGAAGCTTGGTGAGCATCCCACACAAACGAATGCTCCACATGCGGGTTTCACATGCCACCAACTCCACATTCACAGGCAACTTCAGCGCCACAGCCGTTTTCAGATAGCCCTCAATGCAAAGGCTCTAGACTCAAATATTGGTGTGAGAGCTAATTCAATCAAGGAAACACTGCATGTTGGTGAAGGGCATATTGAAGAAGGATCAGCCGAGTGGTTCTTGTGGGAGAACAACTCCATTTGGCTCACTAACTTCACACACCATCAGGCTTCCAAGCAGCTCTCAAGGAAACTCAGTTTTCACACTCTATGCTTAGTGCCCTTTGAGTGCATTATCTAGGAATGAACCTGGTAGAGCATCCCACAGAAACGAATGCTCCACATGCGGGTTTCACATGCCACCAACTCCACATTCTCAGGCAACTTCAGCGCCACAGCCGTTTTCAGATAGCCCTCAATGCAAAGGCTCTAGACTCAAATATTGGTGTGAGAGCTAATTCAATCAAGGAAACACTGCATGTTGGTGAAGGGCATATTGAAGAAGGATCAGCCGAGTGGTTCTTGTGGGAGAACAACTCCATTTGGCTCACTAACTTCACACACCATCAGGCTTCCAAGCAGCTCTCAAGGAAACTCAGTTTTCACACTCTATGCTTAGTGCCCTTTGAGTGCATTATCTAGGAATGAACCTGGTAGAGCATCCCACACAAACGAATGCTCCACATTCGGGTTTCACATGCCACCAACTCCATATTCACAGGCAACTTCAGCGCCACAGCCGTTTTCAGATAGCCCTCAATGCAAAGGCTCTAGACGCAAATATTGGTGTGAGAGCTAATTCAATCAAGGAAACACTGCGTGTTGGTGAAGGGCATATTGAAGAAGGATCAGCCGAGTGGTTCTTGTGGGAGAACAACTCCATTTGGCTCACTAACTTCACACACCATCAGGCTTCCAAGCAGTTCTCAAGGAAACTCAGTTTTCACACTCTATGCTTAGTGCCGTTTGAGTGCCTAGGACTGAAATGAAGCTTGGTGAGCATCCCACACAAACGAATGCTCCACATGCGGGTTTCACATGCCACCAACTCCACATTCACAGGCAACTTCAGCGCCACAGCCGTTTTCAGATAGCCCTCAATGCAAAGGCTCTAGACGCAAATATTGGTGTGAGAGCTAATTCAATCAAGGAAACACTGCATGTTGGTGAAGGGCATATTGAAGAAGGATCAGCCGAGTGGTTCTTGTGGGAGAACAACTCCATTTGGCTCACTAACTTCACACACCATCAGGCTTCCAAGCAGCTCTCAAGGAAACTCAGTTTTCACACTCTATGCTTAGTGCCCTTTGAGTGCATTATCTAGGAATGAACCTGGTAGAGCATCCCACACAAACGAATGCTCCACATTCGGGTTTCACATGCCACCAACTCCATATTCACAGGCAACTTCAGGGCCACAGCCGTTTTCAGATAGCCCTCAATGCAAAGGCTCTAGACGCAAATATTGGTGTGAGAGCTAATTCAATCAAGGAAACACTGCATGTTGGTGAAGGGCATATTGAAGAAGGATCAGCCGAGTGGTTCTTGTGGGAGAACAACTCCATTTGGCTCACTAACTTCACACACCATCAGGCTTCCAAGCAGCTCTCAAGGAAACTCAGTTTTCACACTCTATGCTTAGTGCCCTTTGAGTGCCTAGGACGGAAATGAAGCTTGGTGAGCATCCCACACAAACGAATGCTCCACATGCGGGTTTCACATGCCACCAACTCCACATTCTCAGGAAACTTCAGCGCCACAGCCGTTTTCAGATAGCCCTCAATGCAAAGGCTCTAGACGCAAATATTGGTGTGAGAGGTAATTCAATCAAGGAAACACTGCATGTTGGTGAAGGGCATATTGAAGAAGGATCAGCCAAGTGGTTCTTGTGGGAGAACAACTCCATTTGGCTCACTAACTTCACACACCATCAGGCTTCCAAGCAGCTCTCAAAGAAACTCAGTTTTCACACTCTATGCTTAGTGCCCTTTGAGTGCCTAGGACTGAAATGAAGCTTGGTGAGCATCCCACACAAACGAATGCTCCACATGCGGGTTTCACATGCCACCAACTCCACATTCACAGGCAACTTCAGCGCCACAGCCGTTTTCAGATAGCCCTCAATGCAAAGGCTCTAGACTCAAATATTGGTGTGAGAGCTAATTCAATCAAGGAAACACTGCATGTTGGTGCAGGGCATATTGAAGAAGGATCAGCCGAGTGGTTCTTGTGGGAGAACAACTCCATTTGGCTCACTAACTTCACACACCATCAGGCTTCCAAGCAGCTCTCAAGGAAAGTCAGTTTTCACACTCTATGCTTAGTGCCCTTTGAGTGCATTATCTAGGAATGAACCTGGTAGAGCATCCCACACATACGAATGCTCCACATGCGGGTTTCACATGCCACCAACTCCACATTCACAGGCAACTTCAGCGCCACAGCCGTTTTCAGATAGCCCTCAATGCAAAGGCTCTAGACGCAAATATTGGTGTGAGAGGTAGTTCAATCAAGGAAACACTGCATGTTGGTGAAGGGCATATTGAAGAAGGATCAGCCGAGTGGTTCTTGTGGGAGAACAACTCCATTTGGCTCACTAACTTCACACAAGATCAGGCTTCCAAGCAGCTCTCAAGGAAACTCAGTTTTCACACTCTATGCTTAGTGCCCTTTGAGTGCATTATCTAGGAATGAACCTGGTAGAGCATCCCACACATACGCATGCTCCACATGCGGGTTTCACATGCCACCAACTCCACATTCTCAGGCAACGTCAGCGCCACAGCCGTTTTCAGATAGCCCTCAATGCAAAGGCTCTAGACGCAAATATTGGTGTGAGAGCTAATTCAATCAAGGAAACACTGCATGTTGGTGAAGGGCATATTGAAGAAGGATCAGCCGAGTGTTTCTTGTGGGAGAACAACTCCATTTGGCTCACTAACTTCACACACCATCAGGCTTCCAAGCAGATCTCAAAGAAACTCAGTTTTCACACTCTATGCTTAGTGCCCTTTGAGTGCCTAGGACTGAAATGAAGCTTGGTGAGCATCCCACACAAACGAATGCTCCACATGCGGGTTTCACATGCCACCAACTCCACATTCTCAGGCAACTTCAGCGCCACAGCCGTTTTCAGATAGCCCTCAATGCAAAGGCTCTAGACGCAAATATTGGTGTGAGAGCTAATTCAATCAAGGAAACACTGCATGTTGGTGCAGGGCATATTGAAGAAGGATCAGCCGAGTGGTTCTTGTGGGAGAACAACTCCATTTGGCTCACTAACTTCACACACCATCAGGCTTCCAAGCAGCTCTCAAAGAAACTCAGTTTTCACACTCTATGCTTAGTGCCCTTTGAGTGCCTAGGACTGAAATGAAGCTTGGTGAGCATCCCACACAAACGAATGCTCCACATGCGGGTTTCACATGCCACCAACTCCACATTCACAGGCAACTTCAGCGCCACAGCCGTTTTCAGATAGCCCTCAATGCAAAGGCTCTAGACGCAAATATTGGTGTGAGAGCTAATTCAATCAAGGAAACACTGCGTGTTGGTGCAGGGCATATTGAAGAAGGATCAGCCGAGTGGTTCTTGTGGGAGAACAACTCCATTTGGCTCACTAACTTCACACACCATCAGGCTTCCAAGCAGTTCTCAAGGAAACTCAGTTTTCACACTCTATGCTTAGTGCCCTTTGAGTGCCTAGGACTGAAATAAAGCTTGGTGAGCATCCCACACAAACGAATGCTCCACATGCGGGTTTCACATGCCACCAACTCCACATTCTCAGGCAACTTCAGCGCCACAGCCGTTTTCAGATAGCCCTCAATACAAAGGCTCTAGACGCAAATATTGGTGTGAGAGCTAATTCAATCAAGGAAACACTGCATGTTGGTGCAGGGCATATTGAAGAAGGATCAGCCGAGTGGTTCTTGTGGGAGAACAACTCCATTTGGCTCACTAACTTCACACACCATCAGGCTTCCAAGCAGCTCTCAAGGAAACTCAGTTTTCACACTCTATGCTTAGTGCCCTTTGAGTGCATTATCTAGGAATGAACCTGGTAGAGCATCCCACACATACGAATGCTCCACATGCGGGTTTCACATGCCACCAACTCCACATTCACAGGCAACTTCAGCGCCACAGCCGTTTTCAGATAGCCCTCAATGCAAAGGCTCTAGATGCAAATATTGGTGTGAGAGCTAATTCAATCAAGGAAACACTGCATGTTGGTGAAGGGCATATTGAAGAAGGATCAGCCGAGTGGTTCTTGTGGGAGAACAACTCCATTTGGCTCACTAACTTCACACACCATCAGGCTTCCAAGCAGCTCTCAAGGAAACTCAGTTTTCACACTCTATGCTTAGTGCCCTTTGAGTGCATTATCTAGGAATGACCCTAGTAGAGCATCCCACACATACGAATGCTCCACATGCGGGTTTCACATGCCACCAACTCCACATTCACAGGCAACTTCAGCGCCACAGCCGTTTTCAGATAGCCCTCAATGCAAAGGCTCTAGACGCAAATATTGGTATGAGAGCTAATTCAATCAAGGAAACACTGCATGTTGGTGAAGGGCATATTGAAGAAGGATCAGCCGAGTGGTTCTTGTGGGAGAACAACTCCATTTGGCTCACTAACTTCACACACCATCAGGCTTCCAAGCAGCTCTCAAAGAAACTCAGTTTTCACACTCTATGCTTAGTGCCCTTTGAGTGCCTAGGACTGAAATGAAGCTTGGTGAGCATCCCACACAAAGGAATGCTCCACATGCGGGTTTCACATGCCACCAACTCCACATTCTCAGGCAACTTCAGCGCCACAGCCGTTTTCAGATAGCCCTCAATGCAAAGGCTCTAGACGCAAATATTGGTGTGAGAGCTAATTCAATCAAGGAAACACTGCATGTTGGTGAAGGGCATATTGAAGAAGGATCAGCCGAGTGGTTCTTGTGGGAGAACAACTCCATTTGGCTCACTAACTTCACACACCATCAGGCTTCCAAGCAGCTCTCAAGGAAACTCAGTTTTCACACTCTATGCTTAGTGCCCTTTGAGTGCATTATCTAGGAATGACCCTAGTAGAGCATCCCACACATACGAATGCTCCACATGCGGGTTTCACATGCCACCAACTCCACATTCACAGGCAACTTCAGCGCCACAGCCGTTTTCAGATAGCCCTCAATGCAAAGGCTCTAGACGCAAATATTGGTGTGAGAGCTAATTCAATCAAGGAAACACTGCATGTTGGTGAAGGGCATATTGAAGAAGGATCAGCCGAGTGGTTCTTGTGGGAGAACAACTCCATTTGGCTCACTAACTTCACACACCATCAGGCTTCCAAGCAGCTCTCAAAGAAACTCAGTTTTCACACTCTATGCTTAGTGCCCTTTGAGTGCCTAGGACTGAAATGAAGCTTGGTGAGCATCCCACACAAAGGAATGCTCCACATGCGGGTTTCACATGCCACCAACTCCACATTCACAGGCAACTTCAGCGCCACAGCCGTTTTCAGATAGCCCTCAATGCAAAGGCTCTAGACGCAAATATTGGTGTGAGAGCTAATTCAATCAAGGAAACACTGCATGTTGGTGAAGGGCATATTGAAGAAGGATCAGCCGAGTGGTTCTTGTGGGAGAACAACTCCATTTGGCTCACTAACTTCACACACCATCAGGCTTCCAAGCAGCTCTCAAGGAAACTCAGTTTTCACACTCTATGCTTAGTGCCCTTTGAGTGCATTATCTAGGAATGACCCTAGTAGAGCATCCCACACATACGAATGCTCCACATGCGGGTTTCACATGCCACCAACTCCACATTCTCAGGCAACTTCAGCGCCACAGCCGTTTTCAGATAGCCCTCAATGCAAAGGCTCTAGACGCAAATATTGGTGTGAGAGCTAATTCAATCAAGGAAACACTGCGTGTTGGTGCAGGGCATATTGAAGAAGGATCAGCCGAGTGGTTCTTGTGGGAGAACAACTCCATTTGGCTCACTAACTTCACACACCATCAGGCTTCCAAGCAGTTCTCAAGGAAACTCAGTTTTCACACTCTATGCTTAGTGCCCTTTGAGTGCCTAGGACTGAAATAAAGCTTGGTGAGCATCCCACACAAACGAATGCTCCACATGCGGGTTTCACATGCCACCAACTCCACATTCTCAGGCAACTTCAGCGCCACAGCCGTTTTCAGATAGCCCTCAATACAAAGGCTCTAGACGCAAATATTGGTGTGAGAGCTAATTCAATCAAGGAAACACTGCATGTTGGTGAAGGGCATATTGAAGAAGGATCAGCCGAGTGGTTCTTGTGGGAGAACAACTCCATTTGGCTCACTAACTTCACACACCATCAGGCTTCCAAGCAGCTCTCAAGGAAACTCAGTTTTCACACTCTATGCTTAGTGCCCTTTGAGTGCATTATCTAGGAATGAACCTGGTAGAGCATCCCACACATACGAATGCTCCACATGCGGGTTTCACATGCCACCAACTCCACATTCACAGGCAACTTCAGCGCCACAGCCGTTTTCAGATAGCCCTCAATGCAAAGGCTCTAGACGCAAATATTGGTGTGAGAGCTAATTCAATCAAGGAAACACTGCATGTTGGTGAAGGGCATATTGAAGAAGGATCAGCCGAGTGGTTCTTGTGGGAGAACAACTCCATTTGGCTCACTAACTTCACACACCATCAGGCTTCCAAGCAGCTCTCAAGGAAACTCAGTTTTCACACTCTATGCTTAGTGCCCTTTGAGTGCATTATCTAGGAATGAACCTGGTAGAGCATCCCACACATAAGAATGCTCCACATGCGGGTTTCACATGCCACCAACTCCACATTCACAGGCAACTTCAGCGCCACAGCCGTTTTCAGATAGCCCTCAATGCAAAGGCTCTAGACGCAAATATTGGTGTGAGAGCTAATTCAATCAAGGAAACACTGCATGTTGGTGAAGGGCATATTGAAGAAGGATCAGCCGAGTGGTTCTTGTGGGAGAACAACTCCATTTGGCTCACTAACTTCACACACCATCAGGCTTCCAAGCAGCTCTCAAGGAAACTCAGTTTTCACACTCTATGCTTAGTGCCCTTTGAGTGCATTATCTAGGAATGACCCTAGTAGAGCATCCCACACATACGAATGCTCCACATGCGGGTTTCACATGCCACCAACTCCACATTCACAGGCAACTTCAGCGCCACAGCCGTTTTCAGATAGCCCTCAATGCAAAGAATTTAGACGCAAATATTGGTGTGAGAGCTAATTCAATCAAGGAAACACTGCATGTTGGTGAAGGGCATATTGAAGAAGGATCAGCCGAGTGGTTCTTGTGGGAGAACAACTCCATTTGGCTCACTAACTTCACACACCATCAGGCTTCGAAGCAGCTCTCAAAGAAACTCAGTTTTCACACTCTATGCTTAGTGCCCTTTGAGTGCCTAGGACTGAAATGAAGCTTGGTGAGCATCCCACACAAACGAATGCTCCACATGCGGGTTTCACATGCCACCAACTCCACATTCTCAGGCAACTTCAGCGCCACAGCCGTTTTCAGATAGCCCTCAATGCAAAGAATTTAGACGCAAATATTGGTGTGAGAGCTAATTCAATCAAGGAAACACTGCATGTTGGTGAAGGGCATATTGAAGAAGGATCAGCCGAGTGGTTCTTGTGGGAGAACAACTCCATTTGGCTCACTAACTTCACACACCATCAGGCTTCCAAGCAGCTCTCAAGGAAACTCAGGTTTCACACTCTATGCTTAGTGCCCTTTGAGTGCATTATCTATTAATGAACCTGGTAGAGCATCCCACACAAATGAATGCTCCACATGCGGGTTTCACATGCCACCAACTCCACATTCACAGGCAACTTCAGCGCCACAGCCGTTTTCAGATAGCCCTCAATGCAAAGGCTCTAGACGCAAATATTGGTGTGAGAGCTAATTCAATCAAGGAAACACTGCATGTTGGTGAAGGGCATATTGAAGAAGGATCAGCCGAGTGGTTCTTGTGGGAGAACAACTCCATTTGGCTCACTAACTTCACACACCATCAGGCTTCCAAGCAGCTCTCAAAGAAACTCAGTTTTCACACTCTATGCTTAGTGCCCTTTGAGTGCCTAGGACTGAAATGAAGCTTGGTGAGCATCCCACACAAAGGAATGCTCCACATGCGGGTTTCACATGCCACCAACTCCACATTCTCAGGCAACTTCAGCGCCACAGCCGTTTTCAGATAGCCCTCAATGCAAAGGCTCTAGACGCAAATATTGGTGTGAGAGCTAATTCAATCAAGGAAACACTGCATGTTGGTGAAGGGCATATTGAAGAAGGATCAGCCGAGTGGTTCTTGTGGGAGAACAACTCCATTTGGCTCACTAACTTCACACACCATCAGGCTTCCAAGCAGCTCTCAAGGAAACTCAGTTTTCACACTCTATGCTTAGTGCCCTTTGAGTGCATTATCTAGGAATGAACCTGGTAGAGCATCCCACACAAACGAATGCTCCACATGCGGGTTTCACATGCCACCAACTCCACATTCTCAGGCAACTTCAGCGCCACAGCCGTTTTCAGATAGCCCTCAATGCAAAGGCTCTAGACGCAAATATTGGTGTGAGAGATAATTCAATCAAGGAAACACTGCATGTTGGTGAAGGGCATATTGAAGAAGGATCAGCCGAGTGGTTCTTGTGGGAGAACAATTCCATTTGGCTCACTAACTTCACACACCATCAGGCTTCCAAGCAGCTCTCAAGGAAACTCAGTTTTCACACTCTATGCTTAGTGCCCTTTGAGTGCATTATCTAGGAATGACCCTAGTAGAGCATCCCACACAAACGAATGCTCCACATGCGGGTTTCACATGCCACCAACTCCACATTCTCAGGCAACTTCAGCGCCACAGCCGTTTTCAGATAGCCCTCAATGCAAAGAATTTAGACGCAAATATTGGTGTGAGAGCTAATTCAATCAAGGAAACACTGCATGTTGGTGAAGGGCATATTGAAGAAGGATCAGCCGAGTGGTTCTTGTGGGAGAACAACTCCATTTGGCTCACTAACTTCACACACCATCAGGCTTCCAAGCAGCTCTCAAAGAAACTCAGTTTTCACACTCTATGCTTAGTGCCGTTTGAGTGCCTAGGACTGAAATTAAGCTTGGTGAGCATCCCACACAAACGAATGCTCCACATGCGGGTTTCACATGCCACCAACTCCACATTCTCAGGCAACTTCAGCGCCACAGCCGTTTTCAGATAGCCCTCAATGCAAAGGCTCTAGACGCAAATATTGGTGTGAGAGCTAATTCAATCAAGGAAACACTGCATGTAGGTGCAGGGCATATTGAAGAAGGATCAGCCGAGTGGTTCTTGTGGGAGAACAACTCCATTTGGCTCACTAACTTCACACACCATCAGGCTTCCAAGCAGCTCTCAAGGAAACTCAGTTTTCACACTCTATGCTTAGTGCCCTTTGAGTGCATTATCTAGGAATGAACCTGGTAGAGCATCCGACACAAACGAATGCTCCACATGCGGGTTTCACATGCCACCAACTCCACATTCTCAGGCAACTTCAGCGCCACAGCCGTTTTCAGATAGCCCTCAATGCAAAGGCTCTAGACGCAAATATTGGTGTGAGAGCTAATTCAATCAAGGAAACACTGCATGTTGGTGAAGGGCATATTGAAGAAGGATCAGCCGAGTGGTTCTTGTGGGAGAACAACTCCATTTGGCTCACTAACTTCACACACCATCAGGCTTCCAAGCAGCTCTCAAGGAAACTCAGTTTTCACACTCTATGCTTAGTGCCCTTTGAGTGCATTATCTAGGAATGACCCTAGTAGAGCATCCCACACATACGAATGCTCCACATGCGGGTTTCACATGCCACCAACTCCACATTCACAGGCAACTTCAGCGCCACAGCCGTTTTCAGATAGCCCTCAATGCAAAGAATTTAGACGCAAATATTGGTGTGAGAGCTAATTCAATCAAGGAAACACTGCATGTTGGTGAAGGGCATATTGAAGAAGGATCAGCCGAGTGGTTCTTGTGGGAGAACAACTCCATTTGGCTCACTAACTTCACACACCATCAGGCTTCCAAGCAGCTCTCAAGGAAACTCAGTTTTCACACTCTATGCTTAGTGCCCTTTGAGTGCATTATCTAGGAATGAACCTGGTAGAGCATCCCACACAAACGAATGCTCCACATGCGGGTTTCACATGCCACCAACTCCACATTCTCAGGCAACTTCAGCGCCACAGCCGTTTTCAGATAGCCCTCAATGCAAAGGCTCTAGACGCAAATATTGGTGTGAGAGCTAATTCAATCAAGGAAACACTGCATGTTGGTGCAGGGCATATTGAAGAAGGATCAGCCGAGTGGTTCTTGTGGGAGAACAACTCCATTTGGCTCACTAACTTCACACACCATCAGGCTTCCAAGCAGCTCTCAAGGAAACTCAGTTTTCACACTCTATGCTTAGTGCCCTTTGAGTGCATTATCTAGGAATGAACCTGGTAGAGCATCCCACACAAACGAATGCTCCACATGCGGGTTTCACATGCCACCAACTCCACATTCTCAGGCAACTTCAGCGCCACAGCCGTTTTCAGATAGCCCTCAATGCAAAGGCTCTAGACGCAAATATTGGTGTGAGAGCTAATTCAATCAAGGAAACACTGCATGTTGGTGAAGGGCATATTGAAGAAGGATCAGCCGAGTGGTTCTTGTGGGAGAACAACTCCATTTGGCTCACTAACTTCACACACCATCAGGCTTCCAAGCAGCTCTCAAGGAAACTCAGTTTTCACACTCTATGCTTAGTGCCCTTTGAGTGCCTAGGACGGAAATGAAGCTTGGTGAGCATCCCACACAAACGAATGCTCCACATGCGGGTTTCACATGCCACCAACTCCACATTCTCAGGCAACTTCAGCGCCACAGCCGTTTTCAGATAGCCCTCAATGCAAAGGCTCTAGACGCAAATATTGGTGTGAGAGCTAATTCAATCAAGGAAACACTGCATGTTGGTGAAGGGCATATTGAAGAAGGATCAGCCGAGTGGTTCTTGTGGGAGAACAACTCCATTTGGCTCACTAACTTCACACACCATCAGGCTTCCAAGCAGCTCTCAAAGAAACTCAGTTTTCACACTCTATGCTTAGTGCCCTTTGAGTGCCTAGGACTGACATGAAGCTTGGTGAGCATCCCACACAAACGAATGCTCCACATGCGGGTTTCACATGCCACCAACTCCACATTCTCAGGCAACTTAAGCGCCACAGCCGTTTTCAGATAGCCCTCAATGCAAAGGCTCTAGAGGCAAATATTGGTGTGAGAGGTAATTCAATCAAGGAAACACTGCATGTTGGTGAAGGGCATATTGAAGAAGGATCAGCCGAGTGGTTCTTGTGGGAGAACAACTCCATTTGGCTCACTAACTTCACACACCATCAGGCTTCCAAGCAGCTCTCAAGGAAACTCAGTTTTCACACTCTATGCTTAGTGCCCTTTGAGTGCATTATCTAGGAATGAACCTGGTAGAGCATCCCACACAAACGAATGCTCCACATGCGGGTTTCACATGCCACCAACTCCATATTCTCAGGCAACTTCAGCGCCACAGCCGTTTTCAGATAGCCCTCAATGCAAAGAATTTAGACGCAAATATTGGTGTGGGAGCTAATTCAATCAAGGAAACACTGCATGTTGGTGAAGGGCATATTGAAGAAGGATCAGCCGAGTGGTTCTTGTGGGAGAACAACTCCATTTGGCTCACTAACTTCACACACCATCAGGCTTCCAAGCAGCTCTCAAAGAAACTCAGTTTTCACACTCTATGCTTAGTGCCCTTTGAGTGCATTATCTAGGAATGAACCTGGTAGAGCATCCCACACATACGAATGCTCCACATGCGGGTTTCACATGCCACCAACTCCACATTCACAGGCAACTTCAGCGCCACAGCCGTTTTCAGATAGCCCTCAATGCAAAGGCTCTAGACGCAAATATTGGTGTGAGAGCTAATTCAATGAAGGAAACACTGCATGTTGGTGAAGGGCATATTGAAGAAGGATCAGCCGAGTGGTTCTTGTGGGAGAACAACTCCATTTGGCTCACTAACTTCACACACCATCAGGCTTCCAAGCAGCTCTCAAGGAAACTCAGTTTTCACACTCTATGCTTAGTGCCCTTTGAGTGCATTATCTAGGAATGACCCTAGTAGAGCATCCCACACATACGAATGCTCCACATGCGGGTTTCACATGCCACCAACTCCACATTCACAGGCAACTTCAGCGCCACAGCCGTTTTCAGATAGCCCTCAATGCAAAGAATTTAGACGCAAATATTGGTGTGAGAGCTAATTCAATCAAGGAAACACTGCATGTTGGTGAAGGGCATATTGAAGAAGGATCAGCCGAGTGGTTCTTGTGGGAGAACAACTCCATTTGGCTCACTAACTTCACACACCATCAGGCTTCCAAGCAGCTCTCAAAGAAACTCAGTTTTCACACTCTATGCTTAGTGCCCTTTGAGTGCCTAGGACGGAAATGAAGCTTGGTGAGCATCCCACACAAACGAATGCTCCACATGCGGGTTTCACATGCCACCAACTCCACATTCACAGGCAACTTCAGCGCCACAGCCGTTTTCAGATAGCCCTCAATGCAAAGGCTCTAGACGCAAATATTTGTGTGAGAGCTAATTCAATCAAGGAAACACTGCATGTTGGTGCAGGGCATATTGAAGAAGGATCAGCCGAGTGGTTCTTGTGGGAGAACACCTCCATTTGGCTCACTAACTTCACACACCATCAGGCTTCCAAGCAGCTCTCAAGGAAACTCAGTTTTCACACTCTATTCTTAGTGCCCTTTGAGTGCATTATCTAGGAATGAACCTGGTAGAGCATCCCACACATACGAATGCTCCACATGCGGGTTTCACATGCCACCAACTGCACATTCACAGGCAACTTCAGCGCCACAGCCGTTTTCAGATAGCCCTCAATGCAAAGGCTCTAGACGCAAATATTTGTGTGAGAGCTAATTCAATCAAGGAAACACTGCATGTTGGTGCAGGGCATATTGAAGAAGGATCAGCCGAGTGGTTCTTGTGGGAGAACAACTCCATTTGGCTCACTAACTTCACACACCATCAGGCTTCCAAGCAGCTCTCAAGGAAACTCAGTTTTCACACTCTATGCTCAGTGCCCTTTGAGTGCATTATCTAGGAATGAACCTGGTAGAGCATCCCACACAAACGAATGCTCCACATGCGGGTTTCACATGCCACCAACTCCATATTCACAGGCAACTTCAGCGCCACAGCCGTTTTCAGATAGCCCTCAATGCAAAGGCTCTAGACGCAAATATTGGTGTGAGAGCTAATTCAATCAAGGAAACACTGCATGTTGGTGAAGGGCATATTGAAGAAGGATCAGCCGAGTGGTTCTTGTGGGAGAACAACTCCATTTGGCTCACTAACTTCACACACCATCAGGCTTCCAAGCAGCTCTCAAAGAAACTCAGTTTTCACACTCTATGCTTAGTGCCCTTTGAGTGCATTATCTAGGAATGAACCTGGTAGAGCATCCCACACATACGAATGCTCCACATGCGGGTTTCACATGCCACCAACTCCACATTCACAGGCAACTTCAGCGCCACAGCCGTTTTCAGATAGCCCTCAATGCAAAGGCTCTAGACGCAAATATTGGTGTGAGAGCTAATTCAATGAAGGAAACACTGCATGTTGGTGAAGGGCATATTGAAGAAGGATCAGCCGAGTGGTTCTTGTGGGAGAACAACTCCATTTGGCTCACTAACTTCACACACCATCAGGCTTCCAAGCAGCTCTCAAGGAATCTCAGTTTTCACACTCTATGCTTAGTGCCCTTTGAGTGCATTATCTAGGAATGACCCTAGTAGAGCATCCCACACATACGAATGCTCCACATGCGGGTTTCACATGCCACCAACTCCACATTCACAGGCAACTTCAGCGCCACAGCCGTTTTCAGATAGCCCTCAATGCAAAGAATTTAGACGCAAATATTGGTGTGAGAGCTAATTCAATCAAGGAAACACTGCATGTTGGTGAAGGGCATATTGAAGAAGGATCAGCCGAGTGGTTCTTGTGGGAGAACAACTCCATTTGGCTCACTAACTTCACACACCATCAGGCTTCCAAGCAGCTCTCAAGGAAACTCAGTTTTCACACTCTATGCTTAGTGCCCTTTGAGTGCCTAGGACGGAAATGAAGCTTGGTGAGCATCCCACACAAACGAATGCTCCACATGCGGGTTTCACATGCCACCAACTCCACATTCACAGGCAACTTCAGCGCCACAGCCGTTTTCAGATAGCCCTCAATGCAAAGGCTCTAGACGCAAATATTTGTGTGAGAGCTAATTCAATCAAGGAAACACTGCATGTTGGTGCAGGGCATATTGAAGAAGGATCAGCCGAGTGGTTCTTGTGGGAGAACACCTCCATTTGGCTCACTAACTTCACACACCATCAGGCTTCCAAGCAGCTCTCAAGGAAACTCAGTTTTCACACTCTATTCTTAGTGCCCTTTGAGTGCATTATCTAGGAATGAACCTGGTAGAGCATCCCACACATACGAATGCTCCACATGCGGGTTTCACATGCCACCAACTGCACATTCACAGGCAACTTCAGCGCCACAGCCGTTTTCAGATAGCCCTCAATGCAAAGGCTCTAGACGCAAATATTTGTGTGAGAGCTAATTCAATCAAGGAAACACTGCATGTTGGTGCAGGGCATATTGAAGAAGGATCAGCCGAGTGGTTCTTGTGGGAGAACAACTCCATTTGGCTCACTAACTTCACACACCATCAGGCTTCCAAGCAGCTCTCAAGGAAACTCAGTTTTCACACTCTATGCTCAGTGCCCTTTGAGTGCATTATCTAGGAATGAACCTGGTAGAGCATCCCACAGAAACGAATGCTCCACATGCGGGTTTCACATGCCACCAACTCCATATTCACAGGCAACTTCAGCGCCACAGCCGTTTTCAGATAGCCCTCAATGCAAAGGCTCTAGACGCAAATATTGGTGTGAGAGCTAATTCAATCAAGGAAACACTGCATGTTGGTGAAGGGCATATTGAAGAAGGATCAGCCGAGTGGTTCTTGTGTGAGAACAACTCCATTTGGCTCACTAACTTCACACACCATCAGGCTTCCAAGCAGCTCTCAAAGAACCTCAGTTTTCACACTCTATGCTTAGTGCTGTTTGAGTGCCTAGGACTGAAATGAAGCTTGGTGAGCATCCCACACAAACGAATGCTCCACATGCGGGTTTCACATGCCACCAACTCCACATTCTCAGGCAACTTCAGCGCCACAGCCGTTTTCAGATAGCCCTCAATGCAAAGGCTCTAGACGCAAATATTGGTGTGAGAGCTAATTCAATCAAGGAAACACTGCGTGTTGGTGCAGGGCATATTGAAGAAGGATCAGCCGAGTGGTTCTTGTGGGAGAACAACTCCATTTGGCTCACTAACCTCACACACCATCAGGCTTCCAAGCAGCTCTCAAAGAAACTCAGTTTTCACACTCTATGCTTAGTGCCCTTTGAGTGCATTATCTAGGAATGAACCTGGTAGAGCATCCCACACATACGAATGCTCCACATGCGGTTTCACATGCCACCAACTCCACATTCACAGGCAACTTCAGCGCCACAGCCGTTTTCAGATAGCCCTCAATGCAAAGAATTTAGACGCAAATATTGGTGTGAGAGCTAATTCAATCAAGGAAACACTGCGTGTTGGTGCAGGGCATATTGAAGAAGGATCAGCCGAGTGGTTCTTGTGGGAGAACAACTCCATTTGGCTCACTAACTTCACACACCATCAGGCTTCCGAGCAGTTCTCAACGAAACTCAGTTTTCACACTCTATGCTTAGTGCCGTTTGAGTGCCTAGGACTGAAATTAAGCTTGGTGAGCATCCCACACAAACGAATGCTCCACATGCGGGTTTCACATGCCACCAACTCCACATTCTCAGGCAACTTCAGCGCCACAGCCGTTTCAGATAGCCCTCAATGCAAAGGCTCTAGACGCAAATATTGGTGTGAGAGCTAATTCAATCAAGGAAACACTGCATGTTGGTGCAGGGCATATTGAAGAAGGATCAGCCGAGTGGTTCTTGTGGGAGAACAACTCCATTTGGCTCACTAGCTTCACACACCATCAGGCTTCCAAGCAGCTCTCAAGGAAACTCAGTTTTCACACTCTATGCTTAGTGCCCTTTGAGTGCATTATCTAGGAATGAACCTGGTAGAGCATCCCACACATACGAATGCTCCACATGCGGGTTTCACATGCCACCAACTCCACATTCACAGGCAACTTCAGCGCCACCGCCGTTTTCAGATAGCCCTCAATGCAAAGGCTCTAGACGCAAATATTGGTGTGAGAGCTAATTCAATCAAGGAAACACTGCATGTTGGTGAAGGGCATATTGAAGAAGGATCAGCCGAGTGGTTCTTGTGGGAGAACAACTCCATTTGGCTCACTAACTTCACACACCATCAGGCTTCCAAGCAGCTCTCAAGGAAACTCAGTTTTCACACTCTATGCTTAGTGCCCTTTGAGTGCATTATCTAGGAATGAACCTGGTAGAGCATCCCACACATACGAATGCTCCACATGCGGGTTTCACATGCCACCAACTCCACATTCTCAGGCAACTTCAGCGCCACATCCGTTTTCAGATAGCCCTCAATGCAAAGGCTCTAGAGGCAAATATTGGTGTGAGAGGTAATTCAATCAAGGAAACACTGCATGTTGGTGAAGGGCATATTGAAGAAGGATCAGCCGAGTGGTTCTTGTGGGAGAACAACTCCATTTGGCTCACTAACTTCACACACCATCAGGCTTCCAAGCAGCTCTCAAGGAAACTCAGTTTTCACACTCTATGCTTAGTGCCCTTTGAGTGCATTATCTAGGAATGAACCTGGTAGAGCATCCCACACAAACGAATGCTCCACATGCGGGTTTCACATGCCACCAACTCCACATTCTCAGGCAACTTCAGCGCCACAGCCGTTTTCAGATAGCCCTCAATGCAAAGGCTCTAGACGCAAATATTGGTGTGAGAGGTAATTCAATCAAGGAAACACTGCGTGTTGGTGAAGGGCATATTGAAGAAGGATCAGCCGAGTGGTTCTTGTGGGAGAACAACTCCATTTGGCTCACTAACTTCACACACCATCAGGCTTCCAAGCAGCTCTCAAGGAAACTCAGTTTTCACACTCTATGCTTAGTGTCCTTTGAGTGGATTATCTAGGAATGAACCTGGTAGAGCATCCCACACAAACGAATGCTCCACATGCGGGTTTCACATGCCAGCAACTCCACATTCTCAGGCAACTTCAGCGCCACAGCCGTTTTCAGATAGCCCTCAATGCAAAGGCTCTAGACGCAAATATTGGTGTGAGAGCTAATTCAATCAAGGAAACACTGCATGTTGGTGAAGGGCATATTGAAGAAGGATCAGCCGAGTGGTTCTTGTGGGAGAACAACTCCATTTGGCTCACTAACTTCACACACCATCAGGCTTCCAAGCAGCTCTCAAGGAAACTCAGTTTTCACACTCTATGCTTAGTGCCCTTTGAGTGCATTATCTAGGAATGAACCTGGTAGAGCATCCCACACAAACGAATGCTCCACATGCGGGTTTCACATGCCACCAACTCCACATTCTCAGGCAACTTCAGCGCCACAGCCGTTTTCAGATAGCCCTCAATGCAAAGGCTCTAGACGCAAATTTTGGTGTGAGAGCTAATTCAATCAAGGAAACACTGCATGTTGGTGCAGGGCATATTGAAGAAGGATCAGCCGAGTGGTTCTTGTGGGAGAACAACTCCATTTGGCTCACTAACTTCACACACCATCAGGCTTCCAAGCTGCTCTCAAGAAACTCAGTTTTCACACTCTATGCTTAGTGCCCTTTGAGTGCATTATCTAGGAATGAACCTGGTAGAGCATCCCACACATACGAATGCTCCACATGCGGGTTTCACATGCCACCAACTCCACATTCTCAGGCAACTTCAGCGCCACAGCCGTTTTCAGATAGCCCTCAATGCAAAGGCTCTAGACGCAAATATTGGTGTGAGAGCTAATTCAATCAAGGAAACACTGCATGTTGGTGAAGGGCATATTGAAGAAGGATCAGCCGAGTGGTTCTTGTGGGAGAACAACTCCATTTGGCTCACTAACTTCACACACCATCAGGCTTCCAAGCAGCTCTCAAAGAAACTCAGTTTTCACACTCTATGCTTAGTGCCCTTTGAGTGCCTAGGACTGAAATGAAGCTTGGTGAGCATCCCACACAAACGAATGCTCCACATGCGGGTTTCACATGCCACCAACTCCACATTCACAGGCAACTTCAGCGCCACAGCCGTTTTCAGATAGCCCTCAATGCAAAGGCTCTAGACGCAAATATTGGTGTGAGAGCTAATTCAATCAAGGAAACACTGCATGTTGGTGAAGGGCATATTGAAGAAGGATCAGCCGAGTGGTTCTTGTGGGAGAACAACTCCATTTGGCTCACTAACTTCACACACCATCAGGCTTCCAAGCAGCTCTCAAAGAAACTCAGTTTTCACACTCTATGCTTAGTGCCCTTTGAGTGCCTAGGACGGAAATGAAGCTTGGTGAGCATCCCACACAAACGAATGCTCCACATGCGGGTTTCACATGCCAGCAACTCCACATTCTCAGGCAACTTCAGCGCCACAGCCGTTTTCAGATAGCCCTCAATGCAAAGGCTCTAGACGCAAATATTGGTGTGAGAGCTAATTCAATCAAGGAAACACTGCATGTTGGTGAAGGGCATATTGAAGAAGGATCAGCCGAGTGGTTCTTGTGGGAGAACAACTCCATTTGGCTCACTAACTTCACACACCATCAGGCTTCCAAGCAGCTCTCAAGGAAACTCAGTTTTCAGACTCTATGCTTAGTGCCCTTTGAGTGCATTATCTAGGAATGAACCTGGTAGAGCATCCCACACAAACGAATGCTCCACATGCGGGTTTCACATGCCACCAACTCCACATTCTCAGGCAACTTCAGCGCCACAGCCGTTTTCAGATAGCCCTCAATGCAAAGGCTCTAGACGCAAATATTGGTGTGAGAGCTAATTCAATCAAGGAAACACTGCGTGTTGGTGAAGGGCATATTGAAGAAGGATCAGCCGAGTGGTTCTTGTGGGAGAACAACTCCATTTGGCTCACTAACTTCACACACCATCAGGCTTCCAAGCAGCTCTCAAAGAAACTCAGTTTTCACACTCTATGCTTAGTGCCCTTTGAGTGCCTAGGACGGAAATGAAGCTTGGTGAGCATCCCACACAAACGAATGCTCCACATGCGGGTTTCACATGCCACCAACTCCACATTCACAGGCAACTTCAGCGCCACAGCCGTTTTCAGATAGCCCTCAATGCAAAGGCTCTAGACGCAAATATTTGTGTGAGAGCTAATTCAATCAAGGAAACACTGCATGTTGGTGCAGGGCATATTGAAGAAGGATCAGCCGAGTGGTTCTTGTGGGAGAACACCTCCATTTGGCTCACTAACTTCACACACCATCAGGCTTCCAAGCAGCTCTCAAGGAAACTCAGTTTTCACACTCTATTCTTAGTGCCCTTTGAGTGCATTATCTAGGAATGAACCTGGTAGAGCATCCCACACATACGAATGCTCCACATGCGGGTTTCACATGCCACCAACTGCACATTCACAGGCAACTTCAGCGCCACAGCCGTTTTCAGATAGCCCTCAATGCAAAGGCTCTAGACGCAAATATTTGTGTGAGAGCTAATTCAATCAAGGAAACACTGCATGTTGGTGCAGGGCATATTGAAGAAGGATCAGCCGAGTGGTTCTTGTGGGAGAACAACTCCATTTGGCTCACTAACTTCACACACCATCAGGCTTCCAAGCAGCTCTCAAGGAAACTCAGTTTTCACACTCTATGCTCAGTGCCCTTTGAGTGCATTATCTAGGAATGAACCTGGTAGAGCATCCCACACAAACGAATGCTCCACATGCGGGTTTCACATGCCACCAACTCCATATTCACAGGCAACTTCAGCGCCACAGCCGTTTTCAGATAGCCCTCAATGCAAAGGCTCTAGACGCAAATATTGGTGTGAGAGCTAATTCAATCAAGGAAACACTGCATGTTGGTGAAGGGCATATTGAAGAAGGATCAGCCGAGTGGTTCTTGTGGGAGAACAACTCCATTTGGCTCACTAACTTCACACACCATCAGGCTTCCAAGCAGCTCTCAAAGAAACTCAGTTTTCACACTCTATGCTTAGTGCCCTTTTGAGTGCATTATCTAGGAATGAACCTGGTAGAGCATCCCACACATACGAATGCTCCACATGCGGGTTTCACATGCCACCAACTCCACATTCACAGGCAACTTCAGCGCCACAGCCGTTTTCAGATAGCCCTCAATGCAAAGGCTCTAGACGCAAATATTGGTGTGAGAGCTAATTCAATGAAGGAAACACTGCATGTTGGTGAAGGGCATATTGAAGAAGGATCAGCCGAGTGGTTCTTGTGGGAGAACAACTCCATTTGGCTCACTAACTTCACACACCATCAGGCTTCCAAGCAGCTCTCAAGGAATCTCAGTTTTCACACTCTATGCTTAGTGCCCTTTGAGTGCATTATCTAGGAATGACCCTAGTAGAGCATCCCACACATACGAATGCTCCACATGCGGGTTTCACATGCCACCAACTCCACATTCACAGGCAACTTCAGCGCCACAGCCGTTTTCAGATAGCCCTCAATGCAAAGAATTTAGACGCAAATATTGGTGTGAGAGCTAATTCAATCAAGGAAACACTGCATGTTGGTGAAGGGCATATTGAAGAAGGATCAGCCGAGTGGTTCTTGTGGGAGAACAACTCCATTTGGCTCACTAACTTCACACACCATCAGGCTTCCAAGCAGCTCTCAAGGAAACTCAGTTTTCACACTCTATGCTTAGTGCCCTTTGAGTGCCTAGGACGGAAATGAAGCTTGGTGAGCATCCCACACAAACGAATGCTCCACATGCGGGTTTCACATGCCACCAACTCCACATTCACAGGCAACTTCAGCGCCACAGCCGTTTTCAGATAGCCCTCAATGCAAAGGCTCTAGACGCAAATATTTGTGTGAGAGCTAATTCAATCAAGGAAACACTGCATGTTGGTGCAGGGCATATTGAAGAAGGATCAGCCGAGTGGTTCTTGTGGGAGAACACCTCCATTTGGCTCACTAACTTCACACACCATCAGGCTTCCAAGCAGCTCTCAAGGAAACTCAGTTTTCACACTCTATTCTTAGTGCCCTTTGAGTGCATTATCTAGGAATGAACCTGGTAGAGCATCCCACACATACGAATGCTCCACATGCGGGTTTCACATGCCACCAACTGCACATTCACAGGCAACTTCAGCGCCACAGCCGTTTTCAGATAGCCCTCAATGCAAAGGCTCTAGACGCAAATATTTGTGTGAGAGCTAATTCAATCAAGGAAACACTGCATGTTGGTGCAGGGCATATTGAAGAAGGATCAGCCGAGTGGTTCTTGTGGGAGAACAACTCCATTTGGCTCACTAACTTCACACACCATCAGGCTTCCAAGCAGCTCTCAAGGAAACTCAGTTTTCACACTCTATGCTCAGTGCCCTTTGAGTGCATTATCTAGGAATGAACCTGGTAGAGCATCCACAGAAACGAATGCTCCACATGCGGGTTTCACATGCCACCAACTCCATATTCACAGGCAACTTCAGCGCCACAGCCGTTTTCAGATAGCCCTCAATGCAAAGGCTCTAGACGCAAATATTGGTGTGAGAGCTAATTCAATCAAGGAAACACTGCATGTTGGTGAAGGGCATATTGAAGAAGGATCAGCCGAGTGGTTCTTGTGGGAGAACAACTCCATTTGGCTCACTAACTTCACACACCATCAGGCTTCCAAGCAGCTCTCAAAGAACCTCAGTTTTCACACTCTATGCTTAGTGCTGTTTGAGTGCCTAGGACTGAAATGAAGCTTGGTGAGCATCCCACACAAACGAATGCTCCACATGCGGGTTTCACATGCCACCAACTCCACATTCTCAGGCAACTTCAGCGCCACAGCCGTTTTCAGATAGCCCTCAATGCAAAGGCTCTAGACGCAAATATTGGTGTGAGAGCTAATTCAATCAAGGAAACACTGCGTGTTGGTGCAGGGCATATTGAAGAAGGATCAGCCGAGTGGTTCTTGTGGGAGAACAACTCCATTTGGCTCACTAACCTCACACACCATCAGGCTTCCAAGCAGCTCTCAAAGAAACTCAGTTTTCACACTCTATGCTTAGTGCCCTTTGAGTGCATTATCTAGGAATGAACCTGGTAGAGCATCCCACACATACGAATGCTCCACATGCGGGTTTCACATGCCACCAACTCCACATTCACAGGCAACTTCAGCGCCACAGCCGTTTTCAGATAGCCCTCAATGCAAAGAATTTAGACGCAAATATTGGTGTGAGAGCTAATTCAATCAAGGAAACACTGCGTGTTGGTGCAGGGCATATTGAAGAAGGATCAGCCGAGTGGTTCTTGTGGGAGAACAACTCCATTTGGCTCACTAACTTCACACACCATCAGGCTTCCGAGCAGTTCTCAACGAAACTCAGTTTTCACACTCTATGCTTAGTGCCGTTTGAGTGCCTAGGACTGAAATTAAGCTTGGTGAGCATCCCACACAAACGAATGCTCCACATGCGGGTTTCACATGCCACCAACTCCACATTCTCAGGCAACTTCAGCGCCACAGCCGTTTTCAGATAGCCCTCAATGCAAAGGCTCTAGACGCAAATATTGGTGTGAGAGCTAATTCAATCAAGGAAACACTGCATGTTGGTGCAGGGCATATTGAAGAAGGATCAGCCGAGTGGTTCTTGTGGGAGAACAACTCCATTTGGCTCACTAGCTTCACACACCATCAGGCTTCCAAGCAGCTCTCAAGGAAACTCAGTTTTCACACTCTATGCTTAGTGCCCTTTGAGTGCATTATCTAGGAATGAACCTGGTAGAGCATCCCACACATACGAATGCTCCACATGCGGGTTTCACATGCCACCAACTCCACATTCACAGGCAACTTCAGCGCCACCGCCGTTTTCAGATAGCCCTCAATGCAAAGGCTCTAGACGCAAATATTGGTGTGAGAGCTAATTCAATCAAGGAAACACTGCATGTTGGTGAAGGGCATATTGAAGAAGGATCAGCCGAGTGGTTCTTGTGGGAGAACAACTCCATTTGGCTCACTAACTTCACACACCATCAGGCTTCCAAGCAGCTCTCAAGGAAACTCAGTTTTCACACTCTATGCTTAGTGCCCTTTGAGTGCATTATCTAGGAATGAACCTGGTAGAGCATCCCACACATACGAATGCTCCACATGCGGGTTTCACATGCCACCAACTCCACATTCTCAGGCAACTTCAGCGCCACATCCGTTTTCAGATAGCCCTCAATGCAAAGGCTCTAGAGGCAAATATTGGTGTGAGAGGTAATTCAATCAAGGAAACACTGCATGTTGGTGAAGGGCATATTGAAGAAGGATCAGCCGAGTGGTTCTTGTGGGAGAACAACTCCATTTGGCTCACTAACTTCACACACCATCAGGCTTCCAAGCAGCTCTCAAGGAAACTCAGTTTTCACACTCTATGCTTAGTGCCCTTTGAGTGCATTATCTAGGAATGAACCTGGTAGAGCATCCCACACAAACGAATGCTCCACATGCGGGTTTCACATGCCACCAACTCCACATTCTCAGGCAACTTCAGCGCCACAGCCGTTTTCAGATAGCCCTCAATGCAAAGGCTCTAGACGCAAATATTGGTGTGAGAGGTAATTCAATCAAGGAAACACTGCGTGTTGGTGAAGGGCATATTGAAGAAGGATCAGCCGAGTGGTTCTTGTGGGAGAACAACTCCATTTGGCTCACTAACTTCACACACCATCAGGCTTCCAAGCAGCTCTCAAGGAAACTCAGTTTTCACACTCTATGCTTAGTGTCCTTTGAGTGGATTATCTAGGAATGAACCTGGTAGAGCATCCCACACAAACGAATGCTCCACATGCGGGTTTCACATGCCAGCAACTCCACATTCTCAGGCAACTTCAGCGCCACAGCCGTTTTCAGATAGCCCTCAATGCAAAGGCTCTAGACGCAAATATTGGTGTGAGAGCTAATTCAATCAAGGAAACACTGCATGTTGGTGAAGGGCATATTGAAGAAGGATCAGCCGAGTGGTTCTTGTGGGAGAACAACTCCATTTGGCTCACTAACTTCACACACCATCAGGCTTCCAAGCAGCTCTCAAGGAAACTCAGTTTTCACACTCTATGCTTAGTGCCCTTTGAGTGCATTATCTAGGAATGAACCTGGTAGAGCATCCCACACAAACGAATGCTCCACATGCGGGTTTCACATGCCACCAACTCCACATTCTCAGGCAACTTCAGCGCCACAGCCGTTTTCAGATAGCCCTCAATGCAAAGGCTCTAGACGCAAATTTTGGTGTGAGAGCTAATTCAATCAAGGAAACACTGCATGTTGGTGCAGGGCATATTGAAGAAGGATCAGCCGAGTGGTTCTTGTGGGAGAACAACTCCATTTGGCTCACTAACTTCACACACCATCAGGCTTCCAAGCTGCTCTCAAGGAAACTCAGTTTTCACACTCTATGCTTAGTGCCCTTTGAGTGCATTAGCTAGGAATGAACCTGGTAGAGCATCCCCACACATACGAATGCTCCACATGCGGGTTTCACATGCCACCAACTCCACATTCTCAGGCAACTTCAGCGCCACAGCCGTTTTCAGATAGCCCTCAATGCAAAGGCTCTAGACGCAAATATTGGTGTGAGAGCTAATTCAATCAAGGAAACACTGCATGTTGGTGAAGGGCATATTGAAGAAGGATCAGCCGAGTGGTTCTTGTGGGAGAACAACTCCATTTGGCTCACTAACTTCACACACCATCAGGCTTCCAAGCAGCTCTCAAAGAAACTCAGTTTTCACACTCTATGCTTAGTGCCCTTTGAGTGCCTAGGACTGAAATGAAGCTTGGTGAGCATCCCACACAAACGAATGCTCCACATGCGGGTTTCACATGCCACCAACTCCACATTCACAGGCAACTTCAGCGCCACAGCCGTTTTCAGATAGCCCTCAATGCAAAGGCTCTAGACGCAAATATTGGTGTGAGAGCTAATTCAATCAAGGAAACACTGCATGTTGGTGAAGGGCATATTGAAGAAGGATCAGCCGAGTGGTTCTTGTGGGAGAACAACTCCATTTGGCTCACTAACTTCACACACCATCAGGCTTCCAAGCAGCTCTCAAAGAAACTCAGTTTTCACACTCTATGCTTAGTGCCCTTTGAGTGCCTAGTACGGAATGAAGCTTGGTGAGCATCCCACACAAACGAATGCTCCACATGCGGGTTTCACATGCCAGCAACTCCACATTCTCAGGCAACTTCAGCGCCACAGCCGTTTTCAGATAGCCCTCAATGCAAAGGCTCTAGACGCAAATATTGGTGTGAGAGCTAATTCAATCAAGGAAACACTGCATGTTGGTGAAGGGCATATTGAAGAAGGATCAGCCGAGTGGTTCTTGTGGGAGAACAACTCCATTTGGCTCACTAACTTCACACACCATCAGGCTTCCAAGCAGCTCTCAAGGAAACTCAGTTTTCAGACTCTATGCTTAGTGCCCTTTGAGTGCATTATCTAGAATGAAGCTGGTAGAGCATCCCACACAAACGAATGCTCCACATGCGGGTTTCACATGCCACCAACTCCACATTCTCAGGCAACTTCAGCGCCACAGCCGTTTTCAGATAGCCCTCAATGCAAAGGCTCTAGACGCAAATATTGGTGTGAGAGCTAATTCAATCAAGGAAACACTGCGTGTTGGTGAAGGGCATATTGAAGAAGGATCAGCCGAGTGGTTCTTGTGGGAGAACAACTCCATTTGGCTCACTAACTTCACACACCATCAGGCTTCCAAGCAGCTCTCAAGAAACTCAGTTTTCACACTCTATGCTTAGTGCCGTTTGAGCGCCTAGGACTGAAATTAAGCTGGTGAGCATCCAACACAAACGAATGCTCCACATGCGGGTTTCACATGCCACCAACTCCACATTCTCAGGCAACTTCAGCACCACAGCCGTTTTCAGATAGCCCTCAATGCAAAGGCTCTAGACGCAAATATTGGTGTGAGAGCTAATTCAATCAAGGAAACACTGCATGTTGGTGAAGGGCATATTGAAGAAGGATCAGCCGAGTGGTTCTTGTGGGAGAACAACTCCATTTGGCTCACTAACTTCACACACCATCAGGCTTCCAAGCAGCTCTCAAGGAAACTCAGTTTTCACACTCTATGCTTAGTGCCTTTGAGTGCATTATCTAGGAATGAACCTGGTAGAGCATCCACACATACGAATGCTCCACATGCGGGTTTCACATGCCACCAACTCCACATTCACAGGCAACTTCAGCGCCACAGCCGTTTTCAGATAGCCCTCAATGCAAAGGCTCTAGACGCAAATATTGGTGTGAGAGCTAATTCAATCAAGGAAACACTGCATGTTGGTGAAGGGCATATTGAAGAAGGATCAGCCGAGTGGTTCTTGTGGGAGAACAACTCCATTTGGCTCACTAACTTCACACACCATCAGGCTTCCAAGCAGCTCTCAAAGAAACTCAGTTTTCACACTCTATGCTTAGTGCCCCTTGAGTGCCTAGGACTGAAATGAAGCTTGGTGAGCATCCCACACAAACGAATGCTCCACATGCGGGTTTCACATGCCACCAACTCCACATTCACAGGCAACTTCAGCGCCACAGCCGTTTTCAGATAGCCCTCAATGCAAAGGCTCTAGACGCAAATATTGGTGTGAGAGCTAATTCAATCAAGGAAACACTGCATGTTGGTGAAGGGCATATTGAAGAAGGATCAGCCGAGTGGTTCTTGTGGAGAACAACTCCATTTGGCTCACTAACTTCACACACCATCAGGCTTCCAAGCAGCTCTCAAAGAAACTCAGTTTTCACACTCTATGCTTAGTGCCCTTTGAGTGCCTAGACTGAAATGAAGCTTGGTGAGCATCCACACAAACGAATGCTCCACATGCGGGTTTCACATGCCACCAACTCCACATTCACAGGCAACTTCAGCGCCACAGCCGTTTTCAGATAGCCCTCAATGCAAAGGCTCTAGACGCAAATATTGGTGTGAGAGCTAATTCAATCAAGGAAACACTGCATGTTGGTGAAGGGCATATTGAAGAAGGATCAGCCGAGTGGTTCTTGTGGGAGAACAACTCCATTTGGCTCACTAACTTCACACACCATCAGGCTTCCAAGCAGCTCTCAAGAAACTCAGTTTTCACACTCTATGCTTAGTGCCCTTTGAGTGCATTATCTAGGAATGACCCTAGGTAGAGCATCCCACACATACGAATGCTCCACATGCGGGTTTCACATGCCACCAACTCCACATTCACAGGCAACTTCAGCGCCACAGCCGTTTCAGATAGCCCTCAATGCAAAGGCTCTAGACGCAAATATTTGTGTGAGAGCTAATTCAATCAAGGAAACACTGCATGTTGGTGAAGGGCATATTGAAGAAGGATCAGCCGAGTGGTTCTTGTGGGAGAACAACTCCATTTGGCTCACTAACTTCACACACCATCAGGCTTCCAAGCAGCTCTCAAAGAACTCAGTTTTCACACTCTATGCTTAGTGCCCTTTGAGTGCCTAGGACGGAATGAAGCTTGGTGAGCATCCCACACAAACGAATGCTCCACATGCGGGTTTCACATGCCACCAACTCCACATTCACAGGCAACTTCAGCGCCACAGCCGTTTTCAGATAGCCCTCAATGCAAAGGCTCTAGACGCAAATATTTGTGTGAGAGCTAATTCAATCAAGGAAACACTGCATGTTGGTGCAGGGCATATTGAAGAAGGATCAGCCGAGTGGTTCTTGTGGGAGAACACCTCCATTTGGCTCACTAACTTCACACACCATCAGGCTTCCAAGCAGCTCTCAAGGAAACTCAGTTTTCACACTCTATGCTTAGTGCCCTTTGAGTGCATTATCTAGGAATGAACCTGGTAGAGCATCCCACACATACGAATGCTCCACATGCGGGTTTCACATGCCACCAACTCACATTCACAGGCAACTTCAGCGCCACAGCCGTTTTCAGATAGCCCTCAATGCAAAGGCTCTAGACGCAAATATTTGTGTGAGAGCTAATTCAATCAAGGAAACACTGCATGTTGGTGCAGGGCATATTGAAGAAGGATCAGCCGAGTGGTTCTTGTGGGAGAACAACTCCATTTGGCTCACTAACTTCACACACCATCAGGCTTCCAAGCAGCTCTCAAAGAACCTCAGTTTTCACACTCTATGCTCAGTGCCTTTGAGTGCATGATCTAGGAATGAAGCTGGTAGAGCATCCCACAGAAACGAATGCTCCACATGCGGGTTTCACATGCCACCAACTCCATATTCACAGGCAACTTCAGCGCCACAGCCGTTTTCAGATAGCCTCAATGCAAAGGCTCTAGACGCAAATATTGGTGTGAGAGCTAATTCAATCAAGGAAACACTGCATGTTGGTGAAGGGCATATTGAGAAGGATCAGCCGAGTGGTTCTTGTGGGAGAACAACTCCATTTGGCTCACTAACTTCACACACCATCAGGCTTCCAAGCAGCTCTCAAAGAACCTCAGTTTTCACACTCTATGCTTAGTGCTGTTTGAGTGCCTAGGACTGAAATGAAGCTGGTGAGCATCA